>NC_063216.1:7189088-7250191 GCF_020740725.1 Corvus hawaiiensis
CTGCTGCTCCTTGCCCGAATTGTGGTGCTGTGTTGAAAGTCTTGCCCAGCGAAAAGCTACTCCAGCAAGTGTTTCTCTCCAAACGCATTTCGCTGAGCGAGAGCTACACGGACAGTTTGCACTCGGTGAAACAGCAAGAAAATGCTTGTCCGTCGAGCTGAAGGAAAATCCCTGCACAGCACACTGTGGCTGCGTGCAGTGTTCACGCTGAAGAGCGGCAAAGCTCCAAGCCATGGCTGGGCTTCACTTCTGTCCAGAGCACAGAAGGCGAAGAACCAAGCAGCTGGGCACCGGGCTCATGTACTCAGGGAGCCAATTTCAAATGTCCAGCCAAGAGCTGCTTCACAAGCACATGCAGCTGAGAATGCTCTGGCTGCTTCAGAAAGGAAGGCGCAGCCCTTGCACTCCTGGACACAAGCTGGCCAGCAGCAGGTTCCTAAACCTTCCGTGCTGCAGAGTGCATGCAGCTGGAGCACAGCCAGGAGGAGGCGTCCAGAAAGAAAGCGTTCTTCAAGTCCCCCCCTCCTCCAGGCAGCCTTGAAACTGAGCACAACAAACTGCGCCTCGGGGAGCTTCTTCTTTCCTCAGCTAGATGGACCGTCCTCTTCTTCACTCTCGCAGCTCCCTTGCCCACTTGCAGCAGCTGCTGCCAAAGAAAAAGGCTCCAGGGGTAACAGCCTCTGCTGGGCTGAACCTTCCCCTTGCCTCACGTCAAGCACCAGAAACTGTCCTCTGCACTCTGTTTTTCCCTTCTCCACCGCATCTACCACTGTCATCTCTGCATCGCCAAGCATGAAGCTAGCAGAATTGGTTCCAGGGAATACTGGAAGAGAAATAGGTAGCAGCACAAGTAGCCGCAGGTTGAACTTTCTGCTTCCGACTGCTAAAGTGAATCCGCAAACAAGCGAGTGCCACGCACGCTTCCTCTTGCAGCCTGGGCGATTCGCACAGCAGCCTGCTGCTCTGCCTTCGTTCTTATGCTCTTCGTAGCAGGTCGCGCTTTCGTTTAGCTGGAGACGAACAGTCGTCTGCTTCTCGCCCAGAGAGCACGGTGCTGGCAGCGAAAGCCTCCAGGCTGCTGCCTCTGCCCAAACACGCCTGGCCTCTGCACTTTCTCTCTCAGCGCTAGGTAGCAGCACATTCGGTCTGCGTGGTAGCCTGAATCTTAACGGAAAGCTTCTCAGCTAAGTCTCGCACAGAGAACAGTTTGAGGTCAACGAGCTTAGCCGGAGCTTACCCTCGACGCGTGCAAACCTGTATTTGCAGCACATCCTAGTGGTAGCCCTCTTTCCTTTCCAGCCTGCACAACGCCGGCAGACGGCGGTGCTCTCTGCACCTGCCTTCTCACTTGCAAGTACCAGCGCCAAGCTTACAGCCTTGCAGGGAGCGAAGAGGCGGATAGGCGTCTCGCCCAGAAGAAGGTGCCAGGACCAAAAGATGGTCTTCCTTTCTGCTGCTCCTTGCCCGAATTGTGGTGCTGTGTTGAAAGTCTTGCCCAGCGAAAAGCTACTCCAGCAAGTGTTCCTCTCCAAACGCATTTCGCTGAGCGAGAGCTACACGGACAGTTTGCACTCGGTGAAACAGCAAGAAAATGCTTGTCCGTCGAGCTGAAGGAAAATCCCTGCACAGCACACTGTGGCTGCGTGCAGTGTTCACGCTGAAGAGCGGCAAAGCTCCAAGCCATGGCTGGGCTTCACTTCTGTCCAGAGCACAGAAGGCGAAGAACCAAGCAGCTGGGCACCGGGCTCATGTACTCAGGGGAGCCAATTTCAAATGTCCAGCCAAGAGCTGCTTCACAAGCAGCTGCAGCGGAGAATGCTCTGGCTGCTTCAGAAAGGAAGGCGCAGCCCTTGCACTCCTGGACACAAGCTGGCCAGCAGCACGTTCCTAAACCTTCCGTGCTGCAGAGTGCATGCAGCTGGAGCACAGCCAGAAGGAGGCGTCCAGAAAGAAGGCGTTCTTCAAGTCCCCCCCTCCTCCAGGCAGCCTTGAAACTGAGCACAACAAACTGCGCCTCGGGGAGCTTCTTCTTTCCTCAGCTAGATGGACCGTCCCCTTCTTCACTCTCGCAGCTCCCTTGCCCACTTGCAGCAGCTGCTGCCAAAGAAAAAGGCTCCAGGGGTAACAGCCTCTGCTGGGCTGAACCTTCCCCTTGCCTCACGTCAAGCACCAGAAACTGTCCTCTGCACTCTGTTTTTCCCTTCTCCACCGCATCTACCACTGTCATCTCTGCATCGCCAAGCATGAAGCTAGCAGAATTGGTTCCAGGGAATACTGGAAGAGAAATAGGTAGCAGCACAAGTAGGCGCAGGTTGAACTTTCTGCTTCCGACTGCTAAAGTGAATCCGCAAACAAGCGAGTGCCACGCACGCTTCCTCTTGCAGCCTGGGCGATTCGCACAGCAGCCTGCTGCTCTGCCTTCGTTCTTATGCTCTTCGTAGCAGGTCGCGCTTTCGTTTAGCTGGAGACGAACAGTCGTCTGCTTCTCGCCCAGAGAGCACGGTGCTGGCAGCGAAAGCCTCCAGGCTGCTGCCTCTGCCCAAACACGCCTGGCCTCTGCACTTTCTCTCTCAGCGCTAGGTAGCAGCACATTCGGTCTGCGTGGTAGCCTGAATCTTAACGGAAAGCTTCTCAGCTAAGTCTCGCACAGAGAACAGTTTGAGGTCAACGAGCTTAGCCGGAGCTTACCCTCGACGCGTGGAAACCTGTATTTGCAGCACATCCTAGTGGTAGCCCTCTTTCCTTTCCAGCCTGCACAACGCCGGCAGACGGCGGTGCTCTCTGCACCTGCCTTCTCCCTTGCAAGTACCAGCGCCAAGCTTACAGCCTTGCAGGGAGCGAAGAGGCGGATAGGCGTCTCGCCCAGAAGAAGGTGCCAGGACCAAAAGATGGTCTTCCTTTCTGCTGCTCCTTGCCCGAATTGTGGTGCTGTGTTGAAAGTCTTGCCCAGCGAAAAGCTACTCCAGCAAGTGTTTCTCTCCAAACGCATTTCGCTGAGCGAGAGCTACACGGACAGTTTGCACTCGGTGAAACAGCAAGAAAATGCTTGTCCGTCGAGCTGAAGGAAAATCCCTGCACAGCACACTGTGGCTGCGTGCAGTGTTCACGCTGAAGAGCGGCAAAGCTCCAAGCCATGGCTGGGCTTCACTTCTGTCCAGAGCACAGAAGGCGAAGAACCAAGCAGCTGGGCACCGGGCTCATGTACTCAGGGGAGCCAATTTCAAATGTCCAGCCAAGAGCTGCTTCACAAGCACATGCAGCTGAGAATGCTCTGGCTGCTTCAGAAAGGAAGGCGCAGCCCTTGCACTCCTGGACACAAGCTGGCCAGCAGCACGTTCCTAAACCTTCCGTGCTGCAGAGTGCATGCAGCTGGAGCACAGCCAGAAGGAGGCGTCCAGAAAGAAGGCGTTCTTCAAGTCCCCCCCTCCTCCAGGCAGCCTTGAAACTGAGCACAACAAACTGCGCCTCGGGGAGCTTCTTCTTTCCTCAGCTAGATGGACCGTCCCCTTCTTCACTCTCGCAGCTCCCTTGCCCACTTGCAGCAGCTGCTGCCAAAGAAAAAGGCTCCAGGGGTAACAGCCTCTGCTGGGCTGAACCTTCCCCTTGCCTCACGTCAAGCACCAGAAACTGTCCTCTGCACTCTGTTTTTCCCTTCTCCACCGCATCTACCACTGTCATCTCTGCATCGCCAAGCATGAAGCTAGCAGAATTGGTTCCAGGGAATACTGGAAGAGAAATAGGTAGCAGCACAAGTAGCCGCAGGTTGAACTTTCTGCTTCCGACTGCTAAAGTGAATCCGCAAACAAGCGAGTGCCACGCACGCTTCCTCTTGCAGCCTGGGCGATTCGCACAGCAGCCTGCTGCTCTGCCTTCGTTCTTATGCTCTTCGTAGCAGGTCGCGCTTTCGTTTAGCTGGAGACGAACAGTCGTCTGCTTCTCGCCCAGAGAGCACGGTGCTGGCAGCGAAAGCCTCCAGGCTGCTGCCTCTGCCCAAACACGCCTGGCCTCTGCACTTTCTCTCTCAGCGCTAGGTAGCAGCACATTCGGTCTGCGTGGTAGCCTGAATCTTAACGGAAAGCTTCTCAGCTAAGTCTCGCACAGAGAACAGTTGTAGGTGAACGAGCTTACGCGGAGCTTACCCTCGACGCGTGGAAACCTGTATTTGCAGCACATCCTAGTGGTAGCCCTCTTTCCTTTCCAGCCTGCACAGCGCCGGCAGACGGCGGTGCTCTCTGCACCTGCCTTCTCACTTGCAAGTACCAGCGCCAAGCTTACAGCCTTGCAGGGAGCGAAGAGGCGGATAGGCGTCTCGCCCAGAAGAACGTGCCAGGACCAAAAGATGGTCTTCCTTTCTGCTGCTCCTTGCCCGAATTGTGGTGCTGTGTTGAAAGTCTTGCCCAGCGAAAAGCTACTCCAGCAAGTGTTCCTCTCCAAACGCATTTCGCTGAGCGAGAGCTACACGGACAGTTTGCACTCGGTGAAACAGCAAGAAAATGCTTGTCCGTCGAGCTGAAGGAAAATCCCTGCACAGCACACTGTGGCTGCGTGCAGTGTTCACGCTGAAGAGCGGCAAAGCTCCAAGCCATGGCTGGGCTTCACTTCTGTCCAGAGCACAGAAGGCGAAGAACCAAGCAGCTGGGCACCGGGCTCATGTACTCAGGGGAGCCAATTTCAAATGTCCAGCCAAGAGCTGCTTCACAAGCACATGCAGCTGAGAATGCTCTGGCTGCTTCAGAAAGGAAGGCGCAGCCCTTGCACTCCTGGACACAAGCTGGCCAGCAGCACGTTCCTAAACCTTCCGTGCTGCAGAGTGCATGCAGCTGGAGCACAGCCAGGAGGAGGCGTCCAGAAAGAAAGCGTTCTTCAAGTCCCCCCCTCCTCCAGGCAGCCTTGAAACTGAGCACAACAAACTGCGCCTCGGGGAGCTTCTTCTTTCCTCAGCTAGATGGACCGTCCTCTTCTTCACTCTCGCAGCTCCCTTGCCCACTTGCAGCAGCTGCTGCCAAAGAAAAAGGCTCCAGGGGTAACAGCCTCTGCTGGGCTGAACCTTCCCCTTGCCTCACGTCAAGCACCAGAAACTGTCCTCTGCACTCTGTTTTTCCCTTCTCCACCGCATCTACCACTGTCATCTCTGCATCGCCAAGCATGAAGCTAGCAGAATTGGTTCCAGGGAATACTGGAAGAGAAATAGGTAGCAGCACAAGTAGCCGCAGGTTGAACTTTCTGCTTCCGACTGCTAAAGTGAATCCGCAAACAAGCGAGTGCCACGCACGCTTCCTCTTGCAGCCTGGGCGATTCGCACAGCAGCCTGCTGCTCTGCCTTCGTTCTTATGCTCTTCGTAGCAGGTCGCGCTTTCGTTTAGCTGGAGACGAACAGTCGTCTGCTTCTCGCCCAGAGAGCACGGTGCTGGCAGCGAAAGCCTCCAGGCTGCTGCCTCTGCCCAAACACGCCTGGCCTCTGCACTTTCTCTCTCAGCGCTAGGTAGCAGCACATTCGGTCTGCGTGGTAGCCTGAATCTTAACGGAAAGCTTCTCAGCTAAGTCTCGCACAGAGAACAGTTTGAGGTCAACGAGCTTAGCCGGAGCTTACCCTCGACGCGTGCAAACCTGTATTTGCAGCACATCCTAGTGGTAGCCCTCTTTCCTTTCCAGCCTGCACAACGCCGGCAGACGGCGGTGCTCTCTGCACCTGCCTTCTCACTTGCAAGTACCAGCGCCAAGCTTACAGCCTTGCAGGGAGCGAAGAGGCGGATAGGCGTCTCGCCCAGAAGAAGGTGCCAGGACCAAAAGATGGTCTTCCTTTCTGCTGCTCCTTGCCCGAATTGTGGTGCTGTGTTGAAAGTCTTGCCCAGCGAAAAGCTACTCCAGCAAGTGTTCCTCTCCAAACGCATTTCGCTGAGCGAGAGCTACACGGACAGTTTGCACTCGGTGAAACAGCAAGAAAATGCTTGTCCGTCGAGCTGAAGGAAAATCCCTGCACAGCACACTGTGGCTGCGTGCAGTGTTCACGCTGAAGAGCGGCAAAGCTCCAAGCCATGGCTGGGCTTCACTTCTGTCCAGAGCACAGAAGGCGAAGAACCAAGCAGCTGGGCACCGGGCTCATGTACTCAGGGGAGCCAATTTCAAATGTCCAGCCAAGAGCTGCTTCACAAGCAGCTGCAGCGGAGAATGCTCTGGCTGCTTCAGAAAGGAAGGCGCAGCCCTTGCACTCCTGGACACAAGCTGGCCAGCAGCACGTTCCTAAACCTTCCGTGCTGCAGAGTGCATGCAGCTGGAGCACAGCCAGAAGGAGGCGTCCAGAAAGAAGGCGTTCTTCAAGTCCCCCCCTCCTCCAGGCAGCCTTGAAACTGAGCACAACAAACTGCGCCTCGGGGAGCTTCTTCTTTCCTCAGCTAGATGGACCGTCCCCTTCTTCACTCTCGCAGCTCCCTTGCCCACTTGCAGCAGCTGCTGCCAAAGAAAAAGGCTCCAGGGGTAACAGCCTCTGCTGGGCTGAACCTTCCCCTTGCCTCACGTCAAGCACCAGAAACTGTCCTCTGCACTCTGTTTTTCCCTTCTCCACCGCATCTACCACTGTCATCTCTGCATCGCCAAGCATGAAGCTAGCAGAATTGGTTCCAGGGAATACTGGAAGAGAAATAGGTAGCAGCACAAGTAGGCGCAGGTTGAACTTTCTGCTTCCGACTGCTAAAGTGAATCCGCAAACAAGCGAGTGCCACGCACGCTTCCTCTTGCAGCCTGGGCGATTCGCACAGCAGCCTGCTGCTCTGCCTTCGTTCTTATGCTCTTCGTAGCAGGTCGCGCTTTCGTTTAGCTGGAGACGAACAGTCGTCTGCTTCTCGCCCAGAGAGCACGGTGCTGGCAGCGAAAGCCTCCAGGCTGCTGCCTCTGCCCAAACACGCCTGGCCTCTGCACTTTCTCTCTCAGCGCTAGGTAGCAGCACATTCGGTCTGCGTGGTAGCCTGAATCTTAACGGAAAGCTTCTCAGCTAAGTCTCGCACAGAGAACAGTTTGAGGTCAACGAGCTTAGCCGGAGCTTACCCTCGACGCGTGGAAACCTGTATTTGCAGCACATCCTAGTGGTAGCCCTCTTTCCTTTCCAGCCTGCACAACGCCGGCAGACGGCGGTGCTCTCTGCACCTGCCTTCTCCCTTGCAAGTACCAGCGCCAAGCTTACAGCCTTGCAGGGAGCGAAGAGGCGGATAGGCGTCTCGCCCAGAAGAAGGTGCCAGGACCAAAAGATGGTCTTCCTTTCTGCTGCTCCTTGCCCGAATTGTGGTGCTGTGTTGAAAGTCTTGCCCAGCGAAAAGCTACTCCAGCAAGTGTTTCTCTCCAAACGCATTTCGCTGAGCGAGAGCTACACGGACAGTTTGCACTCGGTGAAACAGCAAGAAAATGCTTGTCCGTCGAGCTGAAGGAAAATCCCTGCACAGCACACTGTGGCTGCGTGCAGTGTTCACGCTGAAGAGCGGCAAAGCTCCAAGCCATGGCTGGGCTTCACTTCTGTCCAGAGCACAGAAGGCGAAGAACCAAGCAGCTGGGCACCGGGCTCATGTACTCAGGGGAGCCAATTTCAAATGTCCAGCCAAGAGCTGCTTCACAAGCACATGCAGCTGAGAATGCTCTGGCTGCTTCAGAAAGGAAGGCGCAGCCCTTGCACTCCTGGACACAAGCTGGCCAGCAGCACGTTCCTAAACCTTCCGTGCTGCAGAGTGCATGCAGCTGGAGCACAGCCAGGAGGAGGCGTCCAGAAAGAAGGCGTTCTTCAAGTCCCCCCCTCCTCCAGGCAGCCTTGAAACTGAGCGCAACAAACTGCGCCTCGGGGAGCTTCTTCTTTCCTCAGCTAGATGGACCGTCCCCTTCTTCACTCTCGCAGCTCCCTTGCCCACTTGCAGCAGCTGCTGCCAAAGAAAAAGGCTCCAGGGGTAACAGCCTCTGCTGGGCTGAACCTTCCCCTTGCCTCACGTCAAGCACCAGAAACTGTCCTCTGCACTCTGTTTTTCCCTTCTCCACCGCATCTACCACTGTCATCTCTGCATCTCCAAGCATGAAGCTAGCAGAATTGGTTCCAGGGAATACTGGAAGAGAAATAGGTAGCAGCACAAGTAGCCGCAGGTTGAACTTTCTGCTTCCGACTGCTAAAGTGAATCCGCAAACAAGCGAGTGCCACGCACGCTTCCTCTTGCAGCCTGGGCGATTCGCACAGCAGCCTGCTGCTCTGCCTTCGTTCTTATGCTCTTCGTAGCAGGTCGCGCTTTCGTTTAGCT
Organism: Corvus hawaiiensis; assembly: GCF_020740725.1. Taxonomy (NCBI): domain Eukaryota; kingdom Metazoa; phylum Chordata; class Aves; order Passeriformes; family Corvidae; genus Corvus; species Corvus hawaiiensis. Next base: position 7,197,356 of record NC_063216.1, read on the forward strand.
GGAGACGAACAGTCGTCTGCTTCTCGCCCAGAGAGCACGGTGCTGGCAGCGAAAGCCTCCAGGCTGCTGCCTCTGCCCAAACACGCCTGGCCTCTGCACTTTCTCTCTCAGCGCTAGGTAGCAGCACATTCGGTCTGCGTGGTAGCCTGAATCTTAACGGAAAGCTTCTCAGCTAAGTCTCGCACAGAGAACAGTTTGAGGTCAACGAGCTTAGCCGGAGCTTACCCTCGACGCGTGCAAACCTGTATTTGCAGCACATCCTAGTGGTAGCCCTCTTTCCTTTCCAGCCTGCACAACGCCGGCAGACGGCGGTGCTCTCTGCACCTGCCTTCTCACTTGCAAGTACCAGCGCCAAGCTTACAGCCTTGCAGGGAGCGAAGAGGCGGATAGGCGTCTCGCCCAGAAGAAGGTGCCAGGACCAAAAGATGGTCTTCCTTTCTGCTGCTCCTTGCCCGAATTGTGGTGCTGTGTTGAAAGTCTTGCCCAGCGAAAAGCTACTCCAGCAAGTGTTCCTCTCCAAACGCATTTCGCTGAGCGAGAGCTACACGGACAGTTTGCACTCGGTGAAACAGCAAGAAAATGCTTGTCCGTCGAGCTGAAGGAAAATCCCTGCACAGCACACTGTGGCTGCGTGCAGTGTTCCCGCTGAAGAGCGGCAAAGCTCCAAGCCATGGCTGGGCTTCACTTCTGTCCAGAGCACAGAAGGCGAAGAACCAAGCAGCTGGGCACCGGGCTCATGTACTCAGGGGAGCCAATTTCAAATGTCCAGCCAAGAGCTGCTTCACAAGCAGCTGCAGCGGAGAATGCTCTGGCTGCTTCAGAAAGGAAGGCGCAGCCCTTGCACTCCTGGACACAAGCTGGCCAGCAGCACGTTCCTAAACCTTCCGTGCTGCAGAGTGCATGCAGCTGGAGCACAGCCAGAAGGAGGCGTCCAGAAAGAAGGCGTTCTTCAAGTCCCCCCCTCCTCCAGGCAGCCTTGAAACTGAGCACAACAAACTGCGCCTCGGGGAGCTTCTTCTTTCCTCAGCTAGATGGACCGTCCCCTTCTTCACTCTCGCAGCTCCCTTGCCCACTTGCAGCAGCTGCTGCCAAAGAAAAAGGCTCCAGGGGTAACAGCCTCTGCTGGGCTGAACCTTCCCCTTGCCTCACGTCAAGCACCAGAAACTGTCCTCTGCACTCTGTTTTTCCCTTCTCCACCGCATCTACCACTGTCATCTCTGCATCGCCAAGCATGAAGCTAGCAGAATTGGTTCCAGGGAATACTGGAAGAGAAATAGGTAGCAGCACAAGTAGCCGCAGGTTGAACTTTCTGCTTCCGACTGCTAAAGTGAATCCGCAAACAAGCGAGTGCCACGCACGCTTCCTCTTGCAGCCTGGGCGATTCGCACAGCAGCCTGCTGCTCTGCCTTCGTTCTTATGCTCTTCGTAGCAGGTCGCGCTTTCGTTTAGCTGGAGACGAACAGTCGTCTGCTTCTCGCCCAGAGAGCACGGTGCTGGCAGCGAAAGCCTCCAGGCTGCTGCCTCTGCCCAAACACGCCTGGCCTCTGCACTTTCTCTCTCAGCGCTAGGTAGCAGCACATTCGGTCTGCGTGGTAGCCTGAATCTTAACGGAAAGCTTCTCAGCTACGTCTCGCAAAGAGAACAGTTGTAGGTCAACGAGCTTAGCCGGAGCTTACCCTCGACGCGTGGAAACCTTTATTTGCAGCACATCCTAGTGGTAGCCCTCTTTCCTTTCCAGCCTGCACAGCGCCGGCAGACGGCGGTGCTCTCTGCACCTGCCTTCTCCCTTGCAAGTACCAGCGCCAAGCTTACAGCCTTGCAGGGAGCGAAGAGGCGGATAGGCGTCTCGCCCAGAAGAACGTGCCAGGACGAAAAGATGGTCTTCCTTTCTCCTGCTCCTTGCCCGAATTGTGGTGCTGTGTTGAAAGTCTTGCCCAGCGAAAAGCTACTCCAGCAAGTGTTTCTCTCCAAACGCATTTCGCTGAGCGAGAGCTACACGGACAGTTTGCACTCGGTGAAACAGCAAGAAAATGCTTGTCCGTCGAGCTGAAGGAAAATCCCTGCACAGCACACTGTGGCTGCGTGCAGTGTTCACGCTGAAGAGCGGCAAAGCTCCAAGCCATGGCTGGGCTTCACTTCTGTCCAGAGCACAGAAGGCGAAGAACCAAGCAGCTGGGCACCGGGCTCATGTACTCAGGGGAGCCAATTTCAAATGTCCAGCCAAGAGCTGCTTCACAAGCACATGCAGCTGAGAATGCTCTGGCTGCTTCAGAAAGGAAGGCGCAGCCCTTGCACTCCTGGACACAAGCTGGCCAGCAGCACGTTCCTAAACCTTCCGTGCTGCAGAGTGCATGCAGCTGGAGCACAGCCAGGAGGAGGCGTCCAGAAAGAAGGCGTTCTTCAAGTCCCCCCCTCCTCCAGGCAGCCTTGAAACTGAGCACAACAAACTGCGCCGCGGGGAGCTTCTTCTTTCCTCAGCTAGATGGACCGTCCCCTTCTTCACTCTCGCAGCTCCCTTGCCCACTTGCAGCAGCTGCTGCCAAAGAAAAAGGCTCCAGGGGTAACAGCCTCTGCTGGGCTGAACCTTCCCCTTGCCTCACGTCAAGCACCAGAAACTGTCCTCTGCACTCTGTTTTTCCCTTCTCCACCGCATCTACCACTGTCATCTCTGCATCGCCAAGCATGAAGCTAGCAGAATTGGTTCCAGGGAATACTGGAAGAGAAATAGGTAGCAGCACAAGTAGCCGCAGGTTGAACTTTCTGCTTCCGACTGCTAAAGTGAATCCGCAAACAAGCGAGTGCCACGCACGCTTCCTCTTGCAGCCTGGGCGATTCGCACAGCAGCCTGCTGCTCTGCCTTCGTTCTTATGCTCTTCGTAGCAGGTCGCGCTTTCGTTTAGCTGGAGACGAACAGTCGTCTGCTTCTCGCCCAGAGAGCACGGTGCTGGCAGCGAAAGCCTCCAGGCTGCTGCCTCTGCCCAAACACGCCTGGCCTCTGCACTTTCTCTCTCAGCGCTAGGTAGCAGCACATTCGGTCTGCGTGGTAGCCTGAATCTTAACGGAAAGCTTCTCAGCTAAGTCTCGCACAGAGAACAGTTTGAGGTCAACGAGCTTAGCCGGAGCTTACCCTCGACGCGTGGAAACCTGTATTTGCAGCACATCCTAGTGGTAGCCCTCTTTCCTTTCCAGCCTGCACAGCGCCGGCAGACGGCGGTGCTCTCTGCACCTGCCTTCTCCCTTGCAAGTACCAGCGCCAAGCTTACAGCCTTGCAGGGAGCGAAGAGGCGGATAGGCGTCTCGCCCAGAAGAACGTGCCAGGACCAAAAGATGGTCTTCCTTTCTCCTGCTCCTTGCCCGAATTGTGGTGCTGTGTTGAAAGTCTTGCCCAGCGAAAAGCTACTCCAGCAAGTGTTTCTCTCCAAACGCATTTCGCTGAGCGAGAGCTACACGGACAGTTTGCACTCGGTGAAACAGCAAGAAAATGCTTGTCCGTCGAGCTGAAGGAAAATCCCTGCACAGCACACTGTGGCTGCGTGCAGTGTTCACGCTGAAGAGCGGCAAAGCTCCAAGCCATGGCTGGGCTTCACTTCTGTCCAGAGCACAGAAGGCGAAGAACCAAGCAGCTGGGCACCGGGCTCATGTACTCAGGGGAGCCAATTTCAAATGTCCAGCCAAGAGCTGCTTCACAAGCACATGCAGCTGAGAATGCTCTGGCTGCTTCAGAAAGGAAGGCGCAGCCCTTGCACTCCTGGACACAAGCTGGCCAGCAGCACGTTCCTAAACCTTCCGTGCTGCAGAGTGCATGCAGCTGGAGCACAGCCAGGAGGAGGCGTCCAGAAAGAAGGCGTTCTTCAAGTCCCCCCCTCCTCCAGGCAGCCTTGAAACTGAGCGCAACAAACTGCGCCTCGGGGAGCTTCTTCTTTCCTCAGCTAGATGGACCGTCCCCTTCTTCACTCTCGCAGCTCCCTTGCCCACTTGCAGCAGCTGCTGCCAAAGAAAAAGGCTCCAGGGGTAACAGCCTCTGCTGGGCTGAACCTTCCCCTTGCCTCACGTCAAGCACCAGAAACTGTCCTCTGCACTCTGTTTTTCCCTTCTCCACCGCATCTACCACTGTCATCTCTGCATCTCCAAGCATGAAGCTAGCAGAATTGGTTCCAGGGAATACTGGAAGAGAAATAGGTAGCAGCACAAGTAGCCGCAGGTTGAACTTTCTGCTTCCGACTGCTAAAGTGAATCCGCAAACAAGCGAGTGCCACGCACGCTTCCTCTTGCAGCCTGGGCGATTCGCACAGCAGCCTGCTGCTCTGCCTTCGTTCTTATGCTCTTCGTAGCAGGTCGCGCTTTCGTTTAGCTGGAGACGAACAGTCGTCTGCTTCTCGCCCAGAGAGCACGGTGCTGGCAGCGAAAGCCTCCAGGCTGCTGCCTCTGCCCAAACACGCCTGGCCTCTGCACTTTCTCTCTCAGCGCTAGGTAGCAGCACATTCGGTCTGCGTGGTAGCCTGAATCTTAACGGAAAGCTTCTCAGCTAAGTCTCGCACAGAGAACAGTTTGAGGTCAACGAGCTTAGCCGGAGCTTACCCTCGACGCGTGCAAACCTGTATTTGCAGCACATCCTAGTGGTAGCCCTCTTTCCTTTCCAGCCTGCACAACGCCGGCAGACGGCGGTGCTCTCTGCACCTGCCTTCTCACTTGCAAGTACCAGCGCCAAGCTTACAGCCTTGCAGGGAGCGAAGAGGCGGATAGGCGTCTCGCCCAGAAGAAGGTGCCAGGACCAAAAGATGGTCTTCCTTTCTGCTGCTCCTTGCCCGAATTGTGGTGCTGTGTTGAAAGTCTTGCCCAGCGAAAAGCTACTCCAGCAAGTGTTCCTCTCCAAACGCATTTCGCTGAGCGAGAGCTACACGGACAGTTTGCACTCGGTGAAACAGCAAGAAAATGCTTGTCCGTCGAGCTGAAGGAAAATCCCTGCACAGCACACTGTGGCTGCGTGCAGTGTTCCCGCTGAAGAGCGGCAAAGCTCCAAGCCATGGCTGGGCTTCACTTCTGTCCAGAGCACAGAAGGCGAAGAACCAAGCAGCTGGGCACCGGGCTCATGTACTCAGGGGAGCCAATTTCAAATGTCCAGCCAAGAGCTGCTTCACAAGCAGCTGCAGCGGAGAATGCTCTGGCTGCTTCAGAAAGGAAGGCGCAGCCCTTGCACTCCTGGACACAAGCTGGCCAGCAGCAGGTTCCTAAACCTTCCGTGCTGCAGAGTGCATGCAGCTGGAGCACAGCCAGAAGGAGGCGTCCAGAAAGAAGGCGTTCTTCAAGTCCCCCCCTCCTCCAGGCAGCCTTGAAACTGAGCACAACAAACTGCGCCTCGGGGAGCTTCTTCTTTCCTCAGCTAGATGGACCGTCCCCTTCTTCACTCTCGCAGCTCCCTTGCCCACTTGCAGCAGCTGCTGCCAAAGAAAAAGGCTCCAGGGGTAACAGCCTCTGCTGGGCTGAACCTTCCCCTTGCCTCACGTCAAGCACCAGAAACTGTCCTCTGCACTCTGTTTTTCCCTTCTCCACCGCATCTACCACTGTCATCTCTGCATCGCCAAGCATGAAGCTAGCAGAATTGGTTCCAGGGAATACTGGAAGAGAAATAGGTAGCAGCACAAGTAGCCGCAGGTTGAACTTTCTGCTTCCGACTGCTAAAGTGAATCCGCAAACAAGCGAGTGCCACGCACGCTTCCTCTTGCAGCCTGGGCGATTCGCACAGCAGCCTGCTGCTCTGCCTTCGTTCTTATGCTCTTCGTAGCAGGTCGCGCTTTCGTTTAGCTGGAGACGAACAGTCGTCTGCTTCTCGCCCAGAGAGCACGGTGCTGGCAGCGAAAGCCTCCAGGCTGCTGCCTCTGCCCAAACACGCCTGGCCTCTGCACTTTCTCTCTCAGCGCTAGGTAGCAGCACATTCGGTCTGCGTGGTAGCCTGAATCTTAACGGAAAGCTTCTCAGCTACGTCTCGCAAAGAGAACAGTTGTAGGTCAACGAGCTTAGCCGGAGCTTACCCTCGACGCGTGGAAACCTTTATTTGCAGCACATCCTAGTGGTAGCCCTCTTTCCTTTCCAGCCTGCACAGCGCCGGCAGACGGCGGTGCTCTCTGCACCTGCCTTCTCCCTTGCAAGTACCAGCGCCAAGCTTACAGCCTTGCAGGGAGCGAAGAGGCGGATAGGCGTCTCGCCCAGAAGAACGTGCCAGGACGAAAAGATGGTCTTCCTTTCTCCTGCTCCTTGCCCGAATTGTGGTGCTGTGTTGAAAGTCTTGCCCAGCGAAAAGCTACTCCAGCAAGTGTTTCTCTCCAAACGCATTTCGCTGAGCGAGAGCTACACGGACAGTTTGCACTCGGTGAAACAGCAAGAAAATGCTTGTCCGTCGAGCTGAAGGAAAATCCCTGCACAGCACACTGTGGCTGCGTGCAGTGTTCACGCTGAAGAGCGGCAAAGCTCCAAGCCATGGCTGGGCTTCACTTCTGTCCAGAGCACAGAAGGCGAAGAACCAAGCAGCTGGGCACCGGGCTCATGTACTCAGGGGAGCCAATTTCAAATGTCCAGCCAAGAGCTGCTTCACAAGCACATGCAGCTGAGAATGCTCTGGCTGCTTCAGAAAGGAAGGCGCAGCCCTTGCACTCCTGGACACAAGCTGGCCAGCAGCACGTTCCTAAACCTTCCGTGCTGCAGAGTGCATGCAGCTGGAGCACAGCCAGGAGGAGGCGTCCAGAAAGAAGGCGTTCTTCAAGTCCCCCCCTCCTCCAGGCAGCCTTGAAACTGAGCACAACAAACTGCGCCGCGGGGAGCTTCTTCTTTCCTCAGCTAGATGGACCGTCCCCTTCTTCACTCTCGCAGCTCCCTTGCCCACTTGCAGCAGCTGCTGCCAAAGAAAAAGGCTCCAGGGGTAACAGCCTCTGCTGGGCTGAACCTTCCCCTTGCCTCACGTCAAGCACCAGAAACTGTCCTCTGCACTCTGTTTTTCCCTTCTCCACCGCATCTACCACTGTCATCTCTGCATCGCCAAGCATGAAGCTAGCAGAATTGGTTCCAGGGAATACTGGAAGAGAAATAGGTAGCAGCACAAGTAGCCGCAGGTTGAACTTTCTGCTTCCGACTGCTAAAGTGAATCCGCAAACAAGCGAGTGCCACGCACGCTTCCTCTTGCAGCCTGGGCGATTCGCACAGCAGCCTGCTGCTCTGCCTTCGTTCTTATGCTCTTCGTAGCAGGTCGCGCTTTCGTTTAGCTGGAGACGAACAGTCGTCTGCTTCTCGCCCAGAGAGCACGGTGCTGGCAGCGAAAGCCTCCAGGCTGCTGCCTCTGCCCAAACACGCCTGGCCTCTGCACTTTCTCTCTCAGCGCTAGGTAGCAGCACATTCGGTCTGCGTGGTAGCCTGAATCTTAACGGAAAGCTTCTCAGCTAAGTCTCGCACAGAGAACAGTTTGAGGTCAACGAGCTTAGCCGGAGCTTACCCTCGACGCGTGCAAACCTGTATTTGCAGCACATCCTAGTGGTAGCCCTCTTTCCTTTCCAGCCTGCACAGCGCCGGCAGACGGCGGTGCTCTCTGCACCTGCCTTCTCCCTTGCAAGTACCAGCGCCAAGCTTACAGCCTTGCAGGGAGCGAAGAGGCGGATAGGCGTCTCGCCCAGAAGAACGTGCCAGGACCAAAAGATGGTCTTCCTTTCTCCTGCTCCTTGCCCGAATTGTGGTGCTGTGTTGAAAGTCTTGCCCAGCGAAAAGCTACTCCAGCAAGTGTTTCTCTCCAAACGCATTTCGCTGAGCGAGAGCTACACGGACAGTTTGCACTCGGTGAAACAGCAAGAAAATGCTTGTCCGTCGAGCTGAAGGAAAATCCCTGCACAGCACACTGTGGCTGCGTGCAGTGTTCACGCTGAAGAGCGGCAAAGCTCCAAGCCATGGCTGGGCTTCACTTCTGTCCAGAGCACAGAAGGCGAAGAACCAAGCAGCTGGGCACCGGGCTCATGTACTCAGGGGAGCCAATTTCAAATGTCCAGCCAAGAGCTGCTTCACAAGCACATGCAGCTGAGAATGCTCTGGCTGCTTCAGAAAGGAAGGCGCAGCCCTTGCACTCCTGGACACAAGCTGGCCAGCAGCAGGTTCCTAAACCTTCCGTGCTGCAGAGTGCATGCAGCTGGAGCACAGCCAGGAGGAGGCGTCCAGAAAGAAGGCGTTCTTCAAGTCCCCCCCTCCTCCAGGCAGCCTTGAAACTGAGCACAACAAACTGCGCCGCGGGGAGCTTCTTCTTTCCTCAGCTAGATGGACCGTCCCCTTCTTCACTCTCGCAGCTCCCTTGCCCACTTGCAGCAGCTGCTGCCAAAGAAAAAGGCTCCAGGGGTAACAGCCTCTGCTGGGCTGAACCTTCCCCTTGCCTCACGTCAAGCACCAGAAACTGTCCTCTGCACTCTGTTTTTCCCTTCTCCACCGCATCTACCACTGTCATCTCTGCATCGCCAAGCATGAAGCTAGCAGAATTGGTTCCAGGGAATACTGGAAGAGAAATAGGTAGCAGCACAAGTAGCCGCAGGTTGAACTTTCTGCTTCCGACTGCTAAAGTGAATCCGCAAACAAGCGAGTGCCACGCACGCTTCCTCTTGCAGCCTGGGCGATTCGCACAGCAGCCTGCTGCTCTGCCTTCGTTCTTATGCTCTTCGTAGCAGGTCGCGCTTTCGTTTAGCTGGAGACGAACAGTCGTCTGCTTCTCGCCCAGAGAGCACGGTGCTGGCAGCGAAAGCCTCCAGGCTGCTGCCTCTGCCCAAACACGCCTGGCCTCTGCACTTTCTCTCTCAGCGCTAGGTAGCAGCACATTCGGTCTGCGTGGTAGCCTGAATCTTAACGGAAAGCTTCTCAGCTACGTCTCGCAAAGAGAACAGTTGTAGGTCAACGAGCTTAGCCGGAGCTTACCCTCGACGCGTGGAAACCTTTATTTGCAGCACATCCTAGTGGTAGCCCTCTTTCCTTTCCAGCCTGCACAGCGCCGGCAGACGGCGGTGCTCTCTGCACCTGCCTTCTCCCTTGCAAGTACCAGCGCCAAGCTTACAGCCTTGCAGGGAGCGAAGAGGCGGATAGGCGTCTCGCCCAGAAGAAGGTGCCAGGACCAAAAGATGGTCTTCCTTTCTGCTGCTCCTTGCCCGAATTGTGGTGCTGTGTTGAAAGTCTTGCCCAGCGAAAAGCTACTCCAGCAAGTGTTTCTCTCCAAACGCATTTCGCTGAGCGAGAGCTACACGGACAGTTTGCACTCGGTGAAACAGCAAGAAAATGCTTGTCCGTCGAGCTGAAGGAAAATCCCTGCACAGCACACTGTGGCTGCGTGCAGTGTTCACGCTGAAGAGCGGCAAAGCTCCAAGCCATGGCTGGGCTTCACTTCTGTCCAGAGCACAGAAGGCGAAGAACCAAGCAGCTGGGCACCGGGCTCATGTACTCAGGGGAGCCAATTTCAAATGTCCAGCCAAGAGCTGCTTCACAAGCACATGCAGCTGAGAATGCTCTGGCTGCTTCAGAAAGGAAGGCGCAGCCCTTGCACTCCTGGACACAAGCTGGCCAGCAGCACGTTCCTAAACCTTCCGTGCTGCAGAGTGCATGCAGCTGGAGCACAGCCAGAAGGAGGCGTCCAGAAAGAAGGCGTTCTTCAAGTCCCCCCTCCTCCAGGCAGCCTTGAAACTGAGCGCAACAAACTGCGCCTCGGGGAGCTTCTTCTTTCCTCAGCTAGATGGACCGTCCCCTTCTTCACTCTCGCAGCTCCCTTGCCCACTTGCAGCAGCTGCTGCCAAAGAAAAAGGCTCCAGGGGTAACAGCCTCTGCTGGGCTGAACCTTCCCCTTGCCTCACGTCAAGCACCAGAAACTGTCCTCTGCACTCTGTTTTTCCCTTCTCCACCGCATCTACCACTGTCATCTCTGCATCTCCAAGCATGAAGCTAGCAGAATTGGTTCCAGGGAATACTGGAAGAGAAATAGGTAGCAGCACAAGTAGCCGCAGGTTGAACTTTCTGCTTCCGACTGCTAAAGTGAATCCGCAAACAAGCGAGTGCCACGCACGCTTCCTCTTGCAGCCTGGGCGATTCGCACAGCAGCCTGCTGCTCTGCCTTCGTTCTTATGCTCTTCGTAGCAGGTCGCGCTTTCGTTTAGCTGGAGACGAACAGTCGTCTGCTTCTCGCCCAGAGAGCACGGTGCTGGCAGCGAAAGCCTCCAGGCTGCTGCCTCTGCCCAAACACGCCTGGCCTCTGCACTTTCTCTCTCAGCGCTAGGTAGCAGCACATTCGGTCTGCGTGGTAGCCTGAATCTTAACGGAAAGCTTCTCAGCTAAGTCTCGCACAGAGAACAGTTTGAGGTCAACGAGCTTAGCCGGAGCTTACCCTCGACGCGTGCAAACCTGTATTTGCAGCACATCCTAGTGGTAGCCCTCTTTCCTTTCCAGCCTGCACAGCGCCGGCAGACGGCGGTGCTCTCTGCACCTGCCTTCTCACTTGCAAGTACCAGCGCCAAGCTTACAGCCTTGCAGGGAGCGAAGAGGCGGATAGGCGTCTCGCCCAGAAGAACGTGCCAGGACCAAAAGATGGTCTTCCTTTCTGCTGCTCCTTGCCCGAATTGTGGTGCTGTGTTGAAAGTCTTGCCCAGCGAAAAGCTACTCCAGCAAGTGTTTCTCTCCAAACGCATTTCGCTGAGCGAGAGCTACACGGACAGTTTGCACTCGGTGAAACAGCAAGAAAATGCTTGTCCGTCGAGCTGAAGGAAAATCCCTGCACAGCACACTGTGGCTGCGTGCAGTGTTCACGCTGAAGAGCGGCAAAGCTCCAAGCCATGGCTGGGCTTCACTTCTGTCCAGAGCACAGAAGGCGAAGAACCAAGCAGCTGGGCACCGGGCTCATGTACTCAGGGGAGCCAATTTCAAATGTCCAGCCAAGAGCTGCTTCACAAGCACATGCAGCTGAGAATGCTCTGGCTGCTTCAGAAAGGAAGGCGCAGCCCTTGCACTCCTGGACACAAGCTGGCCAGCAGCACGTTCCTAAACCTTCCGTGCTGCAGAGTGCATGCAGCTGGAGCACAGCCAGGAGGAGGCGTCCAGAAAGAAGGCGTTCTTCAAGTCCCCCCCTCCTCCAGGCAGCCTTGAAACTGAGCACAACAAACTGCGCCTCGGGGAGCTTCTTCTTTCCTCAGCTAGATGGACCGTCCCCTTCTTCACTCTCGCAGCTCCCTTGCCCACTTGCAGCAGCTGCTGCCAAAGAAAAAGGCTCCAGGGGTAACAGCCTCTGCTGGGCTGAACCTTCCCCTTGCCTCACGTCAAGCACCAGAAACTGTCCTCTGCACTCTGTTTTTCCCTTCTCCACCGCATCTACCACTGTCATCTCTGCATCGCCAAGCATGAAGCTAGCAGAATTGGTTCCAGGGAATACTGGAAGAGAAATAGGTAGCAGCACAAGTAGGCGCAGGTTGAACTTTCTGCTTCCGACTGCTAAAGTGAATCCGCAAACAAGCGAGTGCCACGCACGCTTCCTCTTGCAGCCTGGGCGATTCGCACAGCAGCCTGCTGCTCTGCCTTCGTTCTTATGCTCTTCGTAGCAGGTCGCGCTTTCGTTTAGCTGGAGACGAACAGTCGTCTGCTTCTCGCCCAGAGAGCACGGTGCTGGCAGCGAAAGCCTCCAGGCTGCTGCCTCTGCCCAAACACGCCTGGCCTCTGCACTTTCTCTCTCAGCGCTAGGTAGCAGCACATTCGGTCTGCGTGGTAGCCTGAATCTTAACGGAAAGCTTCTCAGCTAAGTCTCGCACAGAGAACAGTTTGAGGTCAACGAGCTTAGCCGGAGCTTACCCTCGACGCGTGCAAACCTGTATTTGCAGCACATCCTAGTGGTAGCCCTCTTTCCTTTCCAGCCTGCACAGCGCCGGCAGACGGCGGTGCTCTCTGCACCTGCCTTCTCACTTGCAAGTACCAGCGCCAAGCTTACAGCCTTGCAGGGAGCGAAGAGGCGGATAGGCGTCTCGCCCAGAAGAACGTGCCAGGACCAAAAGATGGTCTTCCTTTCTGCTGCTCCTTGCCCGAATTGTGGTGCTGTGTTGAAAGTCTTGCCCAGCGAAAAGCTACTCCAGCAAGTGTTTCTCTCCAAACGCATTTCGCTGAGCGAGAGCTACACGGACAGTTTGCACTCGGTGAAACAGCAAGAAAATGCTTGTCCGTCGAGCTGAAGGAAAATCCCTGCACAGCACACTGTGGCTGCGTGCAGTGTTCACGCTGAAGAGCGGCAAAGCTCCAAGCCATGGCTGGGCTTCACTTCTGTCCAGAGCACAGAAGGCGAAGAACCAAGCAGCTGGGCACCGGGCTCATGTACTCAGGGGAGCCAATTTCAAATGTCCAGCCAAGAGCTGCTTCACAAGCAGCTGCAGCGGAGAATGCTCTGGCTGCTTCAGAAAGGAAGGCGCAGCCCTTGCACTCCTGGACACAAGCTGGCCAGCAGCACGTTCCTAAACCTTCCGTGCTGCAGAGTGCATGCAGCTGGAGCACAGCCAGGAGGAGGCGTCCAGAAAGAAGGCGTTCTTCAAGTCCCCCCCTCCTCCAGGCAGCCTTGAAACTGAGCACAACAAACTGCGCCTCGGGGAGCTTCTTCTTTCCTCAGCTAGATGGACCGTCCCCTTCTTCACTCTCGCAGCTCCCTTGCCCACTTGCAGCAGCTGCTGCCAAAGAAAAAGGCTCCAGGGGTAACAGCCTCTGCTGGGCTGAACCTTCCCCTTGCCTCACGTCAAGCACCAGAAACTGTCCTCTGCACTCTGTTTTTCCCTTCTCCACCGCATCTACCACTGTCATCTCTGCATCGCCAAGCATGAAGCTAGCAGAATTGGTTCCAGGGAATACTGGAAGAGAAATAGGTAGCAGCACAAGTAGCCGCAGGTTGAACTTTCTGCTTCCGACTGCTAAAGTGAATCCGCAAACAAGCGAGTGCCACGCACGCTTCCTCTTGCAGCCTGGGCGATTCGCACAGCAGCCTGCTGCTCTGCCTTCGTTCTTATGCTCTTCGTAGCAGGTCGCGCTTTCGTTTAGCTGGAGACGAACAGTCGTCTGCTTCTCGCCCAGAGAGCACGGTGCTGGCAGCGAAAGCCTCCAGGCTGCTGCCTCTGCCCAAACAGGCCTGGCCTCTGCACTTTCTCTCTCAGCGCTAGGTAGCAGCACATTCGGTCTGCGTGGTAGCCTGAATCTTAACGGAAAGCTTCTCAGCTAAGTCTCGCACAGAGAACAGTTTGAGGTCAACGAGCTTAGCCGGAGCTTACCCTCGACGCGTGCAAACCTGTATTTGCAGCACATCCTAGTGGTAGCCCTCTTTCCTTTCCAGCCTGCACAGCGCCGGCAGACGGCGGTGCTCTCTGCACCTGCCTTCTCCCTTGCAAGTACCAGCGCCAAGCTTACAGCCTTGCAGGGAGCGAAGAGGCGGATAGGCGTCTCGCCCAGAAGAACGTGCCAAGACCAAAAGATGGTCTTCCTTTCTGCTGCTCCTTGCCCGAATTGTGGTGCTGTGTTGAAAGTCTTGCCCAGCGAAAAGCTACTCCAGCAAGTGTTTCTCTCCAAACGCATTTCGCTGAGCGAGAGCTACACGGACAGTTTGCACTCGGTGAAACAGCAAGAAAATGCTTGTCCGTCGAGCTGAAGGAAAATCCCTGCACAGCACACTGTGGCTGCGTGCAGTGTTCACGCTGAAGAGCGGCAAAGCTCCAAGCCATGGCTGGGCTTCACTTCTGTCCAGAGCACAGAAGGCGAAGAACCAAGCAGCTGGGCACCGGGCTCATGTACTCAGGGGAGCCAATTTCAAATGTCCAGCCAAGAGCTGCTTCACAAGCACATGCAGCTGAGAATGCTCTGGCTGCTTCAGAAAGGAAGGCGCAGCCCTTGCACTCCTGGACACAAGCTGGCCAGCAGCACGTTCCTAAACCTTCCGTGCTGCAGAGTGCATGCAGCTGGAGCACAGCCAGAAGGAGGCGTCCAGAAAGAAGGCGTTCTTCAAGTCCCCCCCTCCTCCAGGCAGCCTTGAAACTGAGCGCAACAAACTGCGCCTCGGGGAGCTTCTTCTTTCCTCAGCTAGATGGACCGTCCCCTTCTTCACTCTCGCAGCTCCCTTGCCCACTTGCAGCAGCTGCTGCCAAAGAAAAAGGCTCCAGGGGTAACAGCCTCTGCTGGGCTGAACCTTCCCCTTGCCTCACGTCAAGCACCAGAAACTGTCCTCTGCACTCTGTTTTTCCCTTCTCCACCGCATCTACCACTGTCATCTCTGCATCGCCAAGCATGAAGCTAGCAGAATTGGTTCCAGGGAATACTGGAAGAGAAATAGGTAGCAGCACAAGTAGCCGCAGGTTGAACTTTCTGCTTCCGACTGCTAAAGTGAATCCGCAAACAAGCGAGTGCCACGCACGCTTCCTCTTGCAGCCTGGGCGATTCGCACAGCAGCCTGCTGCTCTGCCTTCGTTCTTATGCTCTTCGTAGCAGGTCGCGCTTTCGTTTAGCTGGAGACGAACAGTCGTCTGCTTCTCGCCCAGAGAGCACGGTGCTGGCAGCGAAAGCCTCCAGGCTGCTGCCTCTGCCCAAACACGCCTGGCCTCTGCACTTTCTCTCTCAGCGCTAGGTAGCAGCACATTCGGTCTGCGTGGTAGCCTGAATCTTAACGGAAAGCTTCTCAGCTAAGTCTCGCACAGAGAACAGTTGTAGGTGAACGAGCTTACGCGGAGCTTACCCTCGACGCGTGGAAACCTGTATTTGCAGCACATCCTAGTGGTAGCCCTCTTTCCTTTCCAGCCTGCACAGCGCCGGCAGACGGCGGTGCTCTCTGCACCTGCCTTCTCACTTGCAAGTACCAGCGCCAAGCTTACAGCCTTGCAGGGAGCGAAGAGGCGGATAGGCGTCTCGCCCAGAAGAAGGTGCCAGGACCAAAAGATGGTCTTCCTTTCTGCTGCTCCTTGCCCGAATTGTGGTGCTGTGTTGAAAGTCTTGCCCAGCGAAAAGCTACTCCAGCAAGTGTTTCTCTCCAAACGCATTTCGCTGAGCGAGAGCTACACGGACAGTTTGCACTCGGTGAAACAGCAAGAAAATGCTTGTCCGTCGAGCTGAAGGAAAATCCCTGCACAGCACACTGTGGCTGCGTGCAGTGTTCACGCTGAAGAGCGGCAAAGCTCCAAGCCATGGCTGGGCTTCACTTCTGTCCAGAGCACAGAAGGCGAAGAACCAAGCAGCTGGGCACCGGGCTCATGTACTCAGGGGAGCCAATTTCAAATGTCCAGCCAAGAGCTGCTTCACAAGCACATGCAGCTGAGAATGCTCTGGCTGCTTCAGAAAGGAAGGCGCAGCCCTTGCACTCCTGGACACAAGCTGGCCAGCAGCAGGTTCCTAAACCTTCCGTGCTGCAGAGTGCATGCAGCTGGAGCACAGCCAGGAGGAGGCGTCCAGAAAGAAAGCGTTCTTCAAGTCCCCCCCTCCTCCAGGCAGCCTTGAAACTGAGCACAACAAACTGCGCCTCGGGGAGCTTCTTCTTTCCTCAGCTAGATGGACCGTCCTCTTCTTCACTCTCGCAGCTCCCTTGCCCACTTGCAGCAGCTGCTGCCAAAGAAAAAGGCTCCAGGGGTAACAGCCTCTGCTGGGCTGAACCTTCCCCTTGCCTCACGTCAAGCACCAGAAACTGTCCTCTGCACTCTGTTTTTCCCTTCTCCACCGCATCTACCACTGTCATCTCTGCATCGCCAAGCATGAAGCTAGCAGAATTGGTTCCAGGGAATACTGGAAGAGAAATAGGTAGCAGCACAAGTAGCCGCAGGTTGAACTTTCTGCTTCCGACTGCTAAAGTGAATCCGCAAACAAGCGAGTGCCACGCACGCTTCCTCTTGCAGCCTGGGCGATTCGCACAGCAGCCTGCTGCTCTGCCTTCGTTCTTATGCTCTTCGTAGCAGGTCGCGCTTTCGTTTAGCTGGAGACGAACAGTCGTCTGCTTCTCGCCCAGAGAGCACGGTGCTGGCAGCGAAAGCCTCCAGGCTGCTGCCTCTGCCCAAACACGCCTGGCCTCTGCACTTTCTCTCTCAGCGCTAGGTAGCAGCACATTCGGTCTGCGTGGTAGCCTGAATCTTAACGGAAAGCTTCTCAGCTAAGTCTCGCACAGAGAACAGTTTGAGGTCAACGAGCTTAGCCGGAGCTTACCCTCGACGCGTGCAAACCTGTATTTGCAGCACATCCTAGTGGTAGCCCTCTTTCCTTTCCAGCCTGCACAACGCCGGCAGACGGCGGTGCTCTCTGCACCTGCCTTCTCACTTGCAAGTACCAGCGCCAAGCTTACAGCCTTGCAGGGAGCGAAGAGGCGGATAGGCGTCTCGCCCAGAAGAAGGTGCCAGGACCAAAAGATGGTCTTCCTTTCTGCTGCTCCTTGCCCGAATTGTGGTGCTGTGTTGAAAGTCTTGCCCAGCGAAAAGCTACTCCAGCAAGTGTTCCTCTCCAAACGCATTTCGCTGAGCGAGAGCTACACGGACAGTTTGCACTCGGTGAAACAGCAAGAAAATGCTTGTCCGTCGAGCTGAAGGAAAATCCCTGCACAGCACACTGTGGCTGCGTGCAGTGTTCACGCTGAAGAGCGGCAAAGCTCCAAGCCATGGCTGGGCTTCACTTCTGTCCAGAGCACAGAAGGCGAAGAACCAAGCAGCTGGGCACCGGGCTCATGTACTCAGGGGAGCCAATTTCAAATGTCCAGCCAAGAGCTGCTTCACAAGCAGCTGCAGCGGAGAATGCTCTGGCTGCTTCAGAAAGGAAGGCGCAGCCCTTGCACTCCTGGACACAAGCTGGCCAGCAGCACGTTCCTAAACCTTCCGTGCTGCAGAGTGCATGCAGCTGGAGCACAGCCAGAAGGAGGCGTCCAGAAAGAAGGCGTTCTTCAAGTCCCCCCCTCCTCCAGGCAGCCTTGAAACTGAGCACAACAAACTGCGCCTCGGGGAGCTTCTTCTTTCCTCAGCTAGATGGACCGTCCCCTTCTTCACTCTCGCAGCTCCCTTGCCCACTTGCAGCAGCTGCTGCCAAAGAAAAAGGCTCCAGGGGTAACAGCCTCTGCTGGGCTGAACCTTCCCCTTGCCTCACGTCAAGCACCAGAAACTGTCCTCTGCACTCTGTTTTTCCCTTCTCCACCGCATCTACCACTGTCATCTCTGCATCGCCAAGCATGAAGCTAGCAGAATTGGTTCCAGGGAATACTGGAAGAGAAATAGGTAGCAGCACAAGTAGCCGCAGGTTGAACTTTCTGCTTCCGACTGCTAAAGTGAATCCGCAAACAAGCGAGTGCCACGCACGCTTCCTCTTGCAGCCTGGGCGATTCGCACAGCAGCCTGCTGCTCTGCCTTCGTTCTTATGCTCTTCGTAGCAGGTCGCGCTTTCGTTTAGCTGGAGACGAACAGTCGTCTGCTTCTCGCCCAGAGAGCACGGTGCTGGCAGCGAAAGCCTCCAGGCTGCTGCCTCTGCCCAAACACGCCTGGCCTCTGCACTTTCTCTCTCAGCGCTAGGTAGCAGCACATTCGGTCTGCGTGGTAGCCTGAATCTTAACGGAAAGCTTCTCAGCTAAGTCTCGCACAGAGAACAGTTTGAGGTCAACGAGCTTAGCCGGAGCTTACCCTCGACGCGTGCAAACCTGTATTTGCAGCACATCCTAGTGGTAGCCCTCTTTCCTTTCCAGCCTGCACAGCGCCGGCAGACGGCGGTGCTCTCTGCACCTGCCTTCTCACTTGCAAGTACCAGCGCCAAGCTTACAGCCTTGCAGGGAGCGAAGAGGCGGATAGGCGTCTCGCCCAGAAGAAGGTGCCAGGACCAAAAGATGGTCTTCCTTTCTGCTGCTCCTTGCCCGAATTGTGGTGCTGTGTTGAAAGTCTTGCCCAGCGAAAAGCTACTCCAGCAAGTGTTTCTCTCCAAACGCATTTCGCTGAGCGAGAGCTACACGGACAGTTTGCACTCGGTGAAACAGCAAGAAAATGCTTGTCCGTCGAGCTGAAGGAAAATCCCTGCACAGCACACTGTGGCTGCGTGCAGTGTTCACGCTGAAGAGCGGCAAAGCTCCAAGCCATGGCTGGGCTTCACTTCTGTCCAGAGCACAGAAGGCGAAGAACCAAGCAGCTGGGCACCGGGCTCATGTACTCAGGGGAGCCAATTTCAAATGTCCAGCCAAGAGCTGCTTCACAAGCACATGCAGCTGAGAATGCTCTGGCTGCTTCAGAAAGGAAGGCGCAGCCCTTGCACTCCTGGACACAAGCTGGCCAGCAGCAGGTTCCTAAACCTTCCGTGCTGCAGAGTGCATGCAGCTGGAGCACAGCCAGGAGGAGGCGTCCAGAAAGAAGGCGTTCTTCAAGTCCCCCCCTCCTCCAGGCAGCCTTGAAACTGAGCACAACAAACTGCGCCTCGGGGAGCTTCTTCTTTCCTCAGCTAGATGGACCGTCCCCTTCTTCACTCTCGCAGCTCCCTTGCCCACTTGCAGCAGCTGCTGCCAAAGAAAAAGGCTCCAGGGGTAACAGCCTCTGCTGGGCTGAACCTTCCCCTTGCCTCACGTCAAGCACCAGAAACTGTCCTCTGCACTCTGTTTTTCCCTTCTCCACCGCATCTACCACTGTCATCTCTGCATCGCCAAGCATGAAGCTAGCAGAATTGGTTCCAGGGAATACTGGAAGAGAAATAGGTAGCAGCACAAGTAGCCGCAGGTTGAACTTTCTGCTTCCGACTGCTAAAGTGAATCCGCAAACAAGCGAGTGCCACGCACGCTTCCTCTTGCAGCCTGGGCGATTCGCACAGCAGCCTGCTGCTCTGCCTTCGTTCTTATGCTCTTCGTAGCAGGTCGCGCTTTCGTTTAGCTGGAGACGAACAGTCGTCTGCTTCTCGCCCAGAGAGCACGGTGCTGGCAGCGAAAGCCTCCAGGCTGCTGCCTCTGCCCAAACACGCCTGGCCTCTGCACTTTCTCTCTCAGCGCTAGGTAGCAGCACATTCGGTCTGCGTGGTAGCCTGAATCTTAACGGAAAGCTTCTCAGCTAAGTCTCGCACAGAGAACAGTTTGAGGTCAACGAGCTTACGCGGAGCTTACCCTCGACGCGTGCAAACCTGTATTTGCAGCACATCCTAGTGGTAGCCCTCTTTCCTTTCCAGCCTGCACAGCGCCGGCAGACGGCGGTGCTCTCTGCACCTGCCTTCTCACTTGCAAGTACCAGCGCCAAGCTTACAGCCTTGCAGGGAGCGAAGAGGCGGATAGGCGTCTCGCCCAGAAGAACGTGCCAGGACCAAAAGATGGTCTTCCTTTCTGCTGCTCCTTGCCCGAATTGTGGTGCTGTGTTGAAAGTCTTGCCCAGCGAAAAGCTACTCCAGCAAGTGTTTCTCTCCAAACGCATTTCGCTGAGCGAGAGCTACACGGACAGTTTGCACTCGGTGAAACAGCAAGAAAATGCTTGTCCGTCGAGCTGAAGGAAAATCCCTGCACAGCACACTGTGGCTGCGTGCAGTGTTCACGCTGAAGAGCGGCAAAGCTCCAAGCCATGGCTGGGCTTCACTTCTGTCCAGAGCACAGAAGGCGAAGAACCAAGCAGCTGGGCACCGGGCTCATGTACTCAGGGGAGCCAATTTCAAATGTCCAGCCAAGAGCTGCTTCACAAGCACATGCAGCTGAGAATGCTCTGGCTGCTTCAGAAAGGAAGGCGCAGCCCTTGCACTCCTGGACACAAGCTGGCCAGCAGCAGGTTCCTAAACCTTCCGTGCTGCAGAGTGCATGCAGCTGGAGCACAGCCAGGAGGAAGCGTCCAGAAAGAAAGCGTTCTTCAAGTCCCCCCCTCCTCCAGGCAGCCTTGAAACTGAGCACAACAAACTGCGCCTCGGGGAGCTTCTTCTTTCCTCAGCTAGATGGACCGTCCTCTTCTTCACTCTCGCAGCTCCCTTGCCCACTTGCAGCAGCTGCTGCCAAAGAAAAAGGCTCCAGGGGTAACAGCCTCTGCTGGGCTGAACCTTCCCCTTGCCTCACGTCAAGCACCAGAAACTGTCCTCTGCACTCTGTTTTTCCCTTCTCCACCGCATCTACCACTGTCATCTCTGCATCGCCAAGCATGAAGCTAGCAGAATTGGTTCCAGGGAATACTGGAAGAGAAATAGGTAGCAGCACAAGTAGCCGCAGCTTGAACTTTCTGCTTCCGACTGCTAAAGTGAATCCGCAAACAAGCGAGTGCCACGCACGCTTCCTCTTGCAGCCTGGGCGATTCGCACAGCAGCCTGCTGCTCTGCCTTCGTTCTTATGCTCTTCGTAGCAGGTCGCGCTTTCGTTTAGCTGGAGACGAACAGTCGTCTGCTTCTCGCCCAGAGAGCACGGTGCTGGCAGCGAAAGCCTCCAGGCTGCTGCCTCTGCCCAAACACGCCTGGCCTCTGCACTTTCTCTCTCAGCGCTAGGTAGCAGCACATTCGGTCTGCGTGGTAGCCTGAATCTTAACGGAAAGCTTCTCAGCTAAGTCTCGCACAGAGAACAGTTTGAGGTCAACGAGCTTAGCCGGAGCTTACCCTCGACGCGTGCAAACCTGTATTTGCAGCACATCCTAGTGGTAGCCCTCTTTCCTTTCCAGCCTGCACAACGCCGGCAGACGGCGGTGCTCTCTGCACCTGCCTTCTCACTTGCAAGTACCAGCGCCAAGCTTACAGCCTTGCAGGGAGCGAAGAGGCGGATAGGCGTCTCGCCCAGAAGAAGGTGCCAGGACCAAAAGATGGTCTTCCTTTCTGCTGCTCCTTGCCCGAATTGTGGTGCTGTGTTGAAAGTCTTGCCCAGCGAAAAGCTACTCCAGCAAGTGTTCCTCTCCAAACGCATTTCGCTGAGCGAGAGCTACACGGACAGTTTGCACTCGGTGAAACAGCAAGAAAATGCTTGTCCGTCGAGCTGAAGGAAAATCCCTGCACAGCACACTGTGGCTGCGTGCAGTGTTCACGCTGAAGAGCGGCAAAGCTCCAAGCCATGGCTGGGCTTCACTTCTGTCCAGAGCACAGAAGGCGAAGAACCAAGCAGCTGGGCACCGGGCTCATGTACTCAGGGGAGCCAATTTCAAATGTCCAGCCAAGAGCTGCTTCACAAGCAGCTGCAGCGGAGAATGCTCTGGCTGCTTCAGAAAGGAAGGCGCAGCCCTTGCACTCCTGGACACAAGCTGGCCAGCAGCAGGTTCCTAAACCTTCCGTGCTGCAGAGTGCATGCAGCTGGAGCACAGCCAGAAGGAGGCGTCCAGAAAGAAGGCGTTCTTCAAGTCCCCCCCTCCTCCAGGCAGCCTTGAAACTGAGCACAACAAACTGCGCCTCGGGGAGCTTCTTCTTTCCTCAGCTAGATGGACCGTCCCCTTCTTCACTCTCGCAGCTCCCTTGCCCACTTGCAGCAGCTGCTGCCAAAGAAAAAGGCTCCAGGGGTAACAGCCTCTGCTGGGCTGAACCTTCCCCTTGCCTCACGTCAAGCATCAGAAACTGTCCTCTGCACTCTGTTTTTCCCTTCTCCACCGCATCTACCACTGTCATCTCTGCATCTCCAAGCATGAAGCTAGCAGAATTGGTTCCAGGGAATACTGGAAGAGAAATAGGTAGCAGCACAAGTAGCCGCAGGTTGAACTTTCTGCTTCCGACTGCTAAAGTGAATCCGCAAACAAGCGAGTGCCACGCACGCTTCCTCTTGCAGCCTGGGCGATTCGCACAGCAGCCTGCTGCTCTGCCTTCGTTCTTATGCTCTTCGTAGCAGGTCGCGCTTTCGTTTAGCTGGAGACGAACAGTCGTCTGCTTCTCGCCCAGAGAGCACGGTGCTGGCAGCGAAAGCCTCCAGGCTGCTGCCTCTGCCCAAACACGCCTGGCCTCTGCACTTTCTCTCTCAGCGCTAGGTAGCAGCACATTCGGTCTGCGTGGTAGCCTGAATCTTAACGGAAAGCTTCTCAGCTAAGTCTCGCACAGAGAACAGTTTGAGGTCAACGAGCTTAGCCGGAGCTTACCCTCGACGCGTGCAAACCTGTATTTGCAGCACATCCTAGTGGTAGCCCTCTTTCCTTTCCAGCCTGCACAGCGCCGGCAGACGGCGGTGCTCTCTGCACCTGCCTTCTCCCTTGCAAGTACCAGCGCCAAGCTTACAGCCTTGCAGGGAGCGAAGAGGCGGATAGGCGTCTCGCCCAGAAGAAGGTGCCAGGACCAAAAGATGGTCTTCCTTTCTCCTGCTCCTTGCCCGAATTGTGGTGCTGTGTTGAAAGTCTTGCCCAGCGAAAAGCTACTCCAGCAAGTGTTTCTCTCCAAACGCATTTCGCTGAGCGAGAGCTACACGGACAGTTTGCACTCGGTGAAACAGCAAGAAAATGCTTGTCCGTCGAGCTGAAGGAAAATCCCTGCACAGCACACTGTGGCTGCGTGCAGTGTTCACGCTGAAGAGCGGCAAAGCTCCAAGCCATGGCTGGGCTTCACTTCTGTCCAGAGCACAGAAGGCGAAGAACCAAGCAGCTGGGCACCGGGCTCATGTACTCAGGGGAGCCAATTTCAAATGTCCAGCCAAGAGCTGCTTCACAAGCAGATGCAGCTGAGAATGCTCTGGCTGCTTCAGAAAGGAAGGCGCAGCCCTTGCACTCCTGGACACAAGCTGGCCAGCAGCAGGTTCCTAAACCTTCCGTGCTGCAGAGTGCATGCAGCTGGAGCACAGCCAGGAGGAAGCGTCCAGAAAGAAAGCGTTCTTCAAGTCCCCCCCTCCTCCAGGCAGCCTTGAAACTGAGCACAACAAACTGCGCCTCGGGGAGCTTCTTCTTTCCTCAGCTAGATGGACCGTCCTCTTCTTCACTCTCGCAGCTCCCTTGCCCACTTGCAGCAGCTGCTGCCAAAGAAAAAGGCTCCAGGGGTAACAGCCTCTGCTGGGCTGAACCTTCCCCTTGCCTCACGTCAAGCACCAGAAACTGTCCTCTGCACTCTGTTTTTCCCTTCTCCACCGCATCTACCACTGTCATCTCTGCATCGCCAAGCATGAAGCTAGCAGAATTGGTTCCAGGGAATACTGGAAGAGAAATAGGTAGCAGCACAAGTAGCCGCAGCTTGAACTTTCTGCTTCCGACTGCTAAAGTGAATCCGCAAACAAGCGAGTGCCACGCACGCTTCCTCTTGCAGCCTGGGCGATTCGCACAGCAGCCTGCTGCTCTGCCTTCGTTCTTATGCTCTTCGTAGCAGGTCGCGCTTTCGTTTAGCTGGAGACGAACAGTCGTCTGCTTCTCGCCCAGAGAGCACGGTGCTGGCAGCGAAAGCCTCCAGGCTGCTGCCTCTGCCCAAACACGCCTGGCCTCTGCACTTTCTCTCTCAGCGCTAGGTAGCAGCACATTCGGTCTGCGTGGTAGCCTGAATCTTAACGGAAAGCTTCTCAGCTAAGTCTCGCACAGAGAACAGTTTGAGGTCAACGAGCTTAGCCGGAGCTTACCCTCGACGCGTGCAAACCTGTATTTGCAGCACATCCTAGTGGTAGCCCTCTTTCCTTTCCAGCCTGCACAGCGCCGGCAGACGGCGGTGCTCTCTGCACCTGCCTTCTCCCTTGCAAGTACCAGCGCCAAGCTTACAGCCTTGCAGGGAGCGAAGAGGCGGATAGGCGTCTCGCCCAGAAGAAGGTGCCAGGACCAAAAGATGGTCTTCCTTTCTGCTGCTCCTTGCCCGAATTGTGGTGCTGTGTTGAAAGTCTTGCCCAGCGAAAAGCTACTCCAGCAAGTGTTTCTCTCCAAACGCATTTCGCTGAGCGAGAGCTACACGGACAGTTTGCACTCGGTGAAACAGCAAGAAAATGCTTGTCCGTCGAGCTGAAGGAAAATCCCTGCACAGCACACTGTGGCTGCGTGCAGTGTTCACGCTGAAGAGCGGCAAAGCTCCAAGCCATGGCTGGGCTTCACTTCTGTCCAGAGCACAGAAGGCGAAGAACCAAGCAGCTGGGCACCGGGCTCATGTACTCAGGGGAGCCAATTTCAAATGTCCAGCCAAGAGCTGCTTCACAAGCACATGCAGCTGAGAATGCTCTGGCTGCTTCAGAAAGGAAGGCGCAGCCCTTGCACTCCTGGACACAAGCTGGCCAGCAGCAGGTTCCTAAACCTTCCGTGCTGCAGAGTGCATGCAGCTGGAGCACAGCCAGAAGGAGGCGTCCAGAAAGAAGGCGTTCTTCAAGTCCCCCCCTCCTCCAGGCAGCCTTGAAACTGAGCACAACAAACTGCGCCTCGGGGAGCTTCTTCTTTCCTCAGCTAGATGGACCGTCCCCTTCTTCACTCTCGCAGCTCCCTTGCCCACTTGCAGCAGCTGCTGCCAAAGAAAAAGGCTCCAGGGGTAACAGCCTCTGCTGGGCTGAACCTTCCCCTTGCCTCACGTCAAGCACCAGAAACTGTCCTCTGCACTCTGTTTTTCCCTTCTCCACCGCATCTACCACTGTCATCTCTGCATCGCCAAGCATGAAGCTAGCAGAATTGGTTCCAGGGAATACTGGAAGAGAAATAGGTAGCAGCACAAGTAGCCGCAGGTTGAACTTTCTGCTTCCGACTGCTAAAGTGAATCCGCAAACAAGCGAGTGCCACGCACGCTTCCTCTTGCAGCCTGGGCGATTCGCACAGCAGCCTGCTGCTCTGCCTTCGTTCTTATGCTCTTCGTAGCAGGTCGCGCTTTCGTTTAGCTGGAGACGAACAGTCGTCTGCTTCTCGCCCAGAGAGCACGGTGCTGGCAGCGAAAGCCTCCAGGCTGCTGCCTCTGCCCAAACACGCCTGGCCTCTGCACTTTCTCTCTCAGCGCTAGGTAGCAGCACATTCGGTCTGCGTGGTAGCCTGAATCTTAACGGAAAGCTTCTCAGCTACGTCTCGCACAGAGAACAGTTTGAGGTCAACGAGCTTAGCCGGAGCTTACCCTCGACGCGTGCAAACCTGTATTTGCAGCACATCCTAGTGGTAGCCCTCTTTCCTTTCCAGCCTGCACAGCGCCGGCAGACGGCGGTGCTCTCTGCACCTGCCTTCTCACTTGCAAGTACCAGCGCCAAGCTTACAGCCTTGCAGGGAGCGAAGAGGCGGATAGGCGTCTCGCCCAGAAGAAGGTGCCAGGACCAAAAGATGGTCTTCCTTTCTGCTGCTCCTTGCCCGAATTGTGGTGCTGTGTTGAAAGTCTTGCCCAGCGAAAAGCTACTCCAGCAAGTGTTTCTCTCCAAACGCATTTCGCTGAGCGAGAGCTACACGGACAGTTTGCACTCGGTGAAACAGCAAGAAAATGCTTGTCCGTCGAGCTGAAGGAAAATCCCTGCACAGCACACTGTGGCTGCGTGCAGTGTTCACGCTGAAGAGCGGCAAAGCTCCAAGCCATGGCTGGGCTTCACTTCTGTCCAGAGCACAGAAGGCGAAGAACCAAGCAGCTGGGCACCGGGCTCATGTACTCAGGGGAGCCAATTTCAAATGTCCAGCCAAGAGCTGCTTCACAAGCAGCTGCAGCGGAGAATGCTCTGGCTGCTTCAGAAAGGAAGGCGCAGCCCTTGCACTCCTGGACACAAGCTGGCCAGCAGCAGGTTCCTAAACCTTCCGTGCTGCAGAGTGCATGCAGCTGGAGCACAGCCAGAAGGAGGCGTCCAGAAAGAAGGCGTTCTTCAAGTCCCCCCCTCCTCCAGGCAGCCTTGAAACTGAGCACAACAAACTGCGCCTCGGGGAGCTTCTTCTTTCCTCAGCTAGATGGACCGTCCCCTTCTTCACTCTCGCAGCTCCCTTGCCCACTTGCAGCAGCTGCTGCCAAAGAAAAAGGCTCCAGGGGTAACAGCCTCTGCTGGGCTGAACCTTCCCCTTGCCTCACGTCAAGCACCAGAAACTGTCCTCTGCACTCTGTTTTTCCCTTCTCCACCGCATCTACCACTGTCATCTCTGCATCGCCAAGCATGAAGCTAGCAGAATTGGTTCCAGGGAATACTGGAAGAGAAATAGGTAGCAGCACAAGTAGCCGCAGGTTGAACTTTCTGCTTCCGACTGCTAAAGTGAATCCGCAAACAAGCGAGTGCCACGCACGCTTCCTCTTGCAGCCTGGGCGATTCGCACAGCAGCCTGCTGCTCTGCCTTCGTTCTTATGCTCTTCGTAGCAGGTCGCGCTTTCGTTTAGCTGGAGACGAACAGTCGTCTGCTTCTCGCCCAGAGAGCACGGTGCTGGCAGCGAAAGCCTCCAGGCTGCTGCCTCTGCCCAAACACGCCTGGCCTCTGCACTTTCTCTCTCAGCGCTAGGTAGCAGCACATTCGGTCTGCGTGGTAGCCTGAATCTTAACGGAAAGCTTCTCAGCTAAGTCTCGCACAGAGAACAGTTTGAGGTCAACGAGCTTAGCCGGAGCTTACCCTCGACGCGTGCAAACCTGTATTTGCAGCACATCCTAGTGGTAGCCCTCTTTCCTTTCCAGCCTGCACAGCGCCGGCAGACGGCGGTGCTCTCTGCACCTGCCTTCTCACTTGCAAGTACCAGCGCCAAGCTTACAGCCTTGCAGGGAGCGAAGAGGCGGATAGGCGTCTCGCCCAGAAGAAGGTGCCAGGACCAAAAGATGGTCTTCCTTTCTGCTGCTCCTTGCCCGAATTGTGGTGCTGTGTTGAAAGTCTTGCCCAGCGAAAAGCTACTCCAGCAAGTGTTCCTCTCCAAACGCATTTCGCTGAGCGAGAGCTACACGGACAGTTTGCACTCGGTGAAACAGCAAGAAAATGCTTGTCCGTCGAGCTGAAGGAAAATCCCTGCACAGCACACTGTGGCTGCGTGCAGTGTTCACGCTGAAGAGCGGCAAAGCTCCAAGCCATGGCTGGGCTTCACTTCTGTCCAGAGCACAGAAGGCGAAGAACCAAGCAGCTGGGCACCGGGCTCATGTACTCAGGGGAGCCAATTTCAAATGTCCAGCCAAGAGCTGCTTCACAAGCAGCTGCAGCGGAGAATGCTCTGGCTGCTTCAGAAAGGAAGGCGCAGCCCTTGCACTCCTGGACACAAGCTGGCCAGCAGCAGGTTCCTAAACCTTCCGTGCTGCAGAGTGCATGCAGCTGGAGCACAGCCAGAAGGAGGCGTCCAGAAAGAAGGCGTTCTTCAAGTCCCCCCCTCCTCCAGGCAGCCTTGAAACTGAGCACAACAAACTGCGCCTCGGGGAGCTTCTTCTTTCCTCAGCTAGATGGACCGTCCCCTTCTTCACTCTCGCAGCTCCCTTGCCCACTTGCAGCAGCTGCTGCCAAAGAAAAAGGCTCCAGGGGTAACAGCCTCTGCTGGGCTGAACCTTCCCCTTGCCTCACGTCAAGCACCAGAAACTGTCCTCTGCACTCTGTTTTTCCCTTCTCCACCGCATCTACCACTGTCATCTCTGCATCGCCAAGCATGAAGCTAGCAGAATTGGTTCCAGGGAATACTGGAAGAGAAATAGGTAGCAGCACAAGTAGCCGCAGGTTGAACTTTCTGCTTCCGACTGCTAAAGTGAATCCGCAAACAAGCGAGTGCCACGCACGCTTCCTCTTGCAGCCTGGGCGATTCGCACAGCAGCCTGCTGCTCTGCCTTCGTTCTTATGCTCTTCGTAGCAGGTCGCGCTTTCGTTTAGCTGGAGACGAACAGTCGTCTGCTTCTCGCCCAGAGAGCACGGTGCTGGCAGCGAAAGCCTCCAGGCTGCTGCCTCTGCCCAAACACGCCTGGCCTCTGCACTTTCTCTCTCAGCGCTAGGTAGCAGCACATTCGGTCTGCGTGGTAGCCTGAATCTTAACGGAAAGCTTCTCAGCTAAGTCTCGCACAGAGAACAGTTTGAGGTCAACGAGCTTAGCCGGAGCTTACCCTCGACGCGTGGAAACCTGTATTTGCAGCACATCCTAGTGGTAGCCCTCTTTCCTTTCCAGCCTGCACAGCGCCGGCAGACGGCGGTGCTCTCTGCACCTGCCTTCTCACTTGCAAGTACCAGCGCCAAGCTTACAGCCTTGCAGGGAGCGAAGAGGCGGATAGGCGTCTCGCCCAGAAGAACGTGCCAGGACCAAAAGATGGTCTTCCTTTCTGCTGCTCCTTGCCCGAATTGTGGTGCTGTGTTGAAAGTCTTGCCCAGCGAAAAGCTACTCCAGCAAGTGTTCCTCTCCAAACGCATTTCGCTGAGCGAGAGCTACACGGACAGTTTGCACTCGGTGAAACAGCAAGAAAATGCTTGTCCGTCGAGCTGAAGGAAAATCCCTGCACAGCACACTGTGGCTGCGTGCAGTGTTCACGCTGAAGAGCGGCAAAGCTCCAAGCCATGGCTGGGCTTCACTTCTGTCCAGAGCACAGAAGGCGAAGAACCAAGCAGCTGGGCACCGGGCTCATGTACTCAGGGGAGCCAATTTCAAATGTCCAGCCAAGAGCTGCTTCACAAGCAGCTGCAGCGGAGAATGCTCTGGCTGCTTCAGAAAGGAAGGCGCAGCCCTTGCACTCCTGGACACAAGCTGGCCAGCAGCAGGTTCCTAAACCTTCCGTGCTGCAGAGTGCATGCAGCTGGAGCACAGCCAGAAGGAGGCGTCCAGAAAGAAGGCGTTCTTCAAGTCCCCCCCTCCTCCAGGCAGCCTTGAAACTGAGCACAACAAACTGCGCCTCGGGGAGCTTCTTCTTTCCTCAGCTAGATGGACCGTCCCCTTCTTCACTCTCGCAGCTCCCTTGCCCACTTGCAGCAGCTGCTGCCAAAGAAAAAGGCTCCAGGGGTAACAGCCTCTGCTGGGCTGAACCTTCCCCTTGCCTCACGTCAAGCACCAGAAACTGTCCTCTGCACTCTGTTTTTCCCTTCTCCACCGCATCTACCACTGTCATCTCTGCATCGCCAAGCATGAAGCTAGCAGAATTGGTTCCAGGGAATACTGGAAGAGAAATAGGTAGCAGCACAAGTAGCCGCAGGTTGAACTTTCTGCTTCCGACTGCTAAAGTGAATCCGCAAACAAGCGAGTGCCACGCACGCTTCCTCTTGCAGCCTGGGCGATTCGCACAGCAGCCTGCTGCTCTGCCTTCGTTCTTATGCTCTTCGTAGCAGGTCGCGCTTTCGTTTAGCTGGAGACGAACAGTCGTCTGCTTCTCGCCCAGAGAGCACGGTGCTGGCAGCGAAAGCCTCCAGGCTGCTGCCTCTGCCCAAACACGCCTGGCCTCTGCACTTTCTCTCTCAGCGCTAGGTAGCAGCACATTCGGTCTGCGTGGTAGCCTGAATCTTAACGGAAAGCTTCTCAGCTAAGTCTCGCACAGAGAACAGTTTGAGGTCAACGAGCTTAGCCGGAGCTTACCCTCGACGCGTGCAAACCTGTATTTGCAGCACATCCTAGTGGTAGCCCTCTTTCCTTTCCAGCCTGCACAGCGCCGGCAGACGGCGGTGCTCTCTGCACCTGCCTTCTCACTTGCAAGTACCAGCGCCAAGCTTACAGCCTTGCAGGGAGCGAAGAGGCGGATAGGCGTCTCGCCCAGAAGAAGGTGCCAGGACCAAAAGATGGTCTTCCTTTCTGCTGCTCCTTGCCCGAATTGTGGTGCTGTGTTGAAAGTCTTGCCCAGCGAAAAGCTACTCCAGCAAGTGTTCCTCT
The DNA here is from genome assembly GCF_020740725.1 of Corvus hawaiiensis. Taxonomy (NCBI): domain Eukaryota; kingdom Metazoa; phylum Chordata; class Aves; order Passeriformes; family Corvidae; genus Corvus; species Corvus hawaiiensis. Next base: position 7,226,891 of record NC_063216.1, read on the forward strand.
CCAAACGCATTTCGCTGAGCGAGAGCTACACGGACAGTTTGCACTCGGTGAAACAGCAAGAAAATGCTTGTCCGTCGAGCTGAAGGAAAATCCCTGCACAGCACACTGTGGCTGCGTGCAGTGTTCACGCTGAAGAGCGGCAAAGCTCCAAGCCATGGCTGGGCTTCACTTCTGTCCAGAGCACAGAAGGCGAAGAACCAAGCAGCTGGGCACCGGGCTCATGTACTCAGGGGAGCCAATTTCAAATGTCCAGCCAAGAGCTGCTTCACAAGCACATGCAGCTGAGAATGCTCTGGCTGCTTCAGAAAGGAAGGCGCAGCCCTTGCACTCCTGGACACAAGCTGGCCAGCAGCAGGTTCCTAAACCTTCCGTGCTGCAGAGTGCATGCAGCTGGAGCACAGCCAGGAGGAGGCGTCCAGAAAGAAGGCGTTCTTCAAGTCCCCCCCTCCTCCAGGCAGCCTTGAAACTGAGCACAACAAACTGCGCCTCGGGGAGCTTCTTCTTTCCTCAGCTAGATGGACCGTCCCCTTCTTCACTCTCGCAGCTCCCTTGCCCACTTGCAGCAGCTGCTGCCAAAGAAAAAGGCTCCAGGGGTAACAGCCTCTGCTGGGCTGAACCTTCCCCTTGCCTCACGTCAAGCACCAGAAACTGTCCTCTGCACTCTGTTTTTCCCTTCTCCACCGCATCTACCACTGTCATCTCTGCATCTCCAAGCATGAAGCTAGCAGAATTGGTTCCAGGGAATACTGGAAGAGAAATAGGTAGCAGCACAAGTAGCCGCAGGTTGAACTTTCTGCTTCCGACTGCTAAAGTGAATCCGCAAACAAGCGAGTGCCACGCACGCTTCCTCTTGCAGCCTGGGCGATTCGCACAGCAGCCTGCTGCTCTGCCTTCGTTCTTATGCTCTTCGTAGCAGGTCGCGCTTTCGTTTAGCTGGAGACGAACAGTCGTCTGCTTCTCGCCCAGAGAGCACGGTGCTGGCAGCGAAAGCCTCCAGGCTGCTGCCTCTGCCCAAACACGCCTGGCCTCTGCACTTTCTCTCTCAGCGCTAGGTAGCAGCACATTCGGTCTGCGTGGTAGCCTGAATCTTAACGGAAAGCTTCTCAGCTAAGTCTCGCACAGAGAACAGTTTGAGGTCAACGAGCTTAGCCGGAGCTTACCCTCGACGCGTGGAAACCTGTATTTGCAGCACATCCTAGTGGTAGCCCTCTTTCCTTTCCAGCCTGCACAACGCCGGCAGACGGCGGTGCTCTCTGCACCTGCCTTCTCCCTTGCAAGTACCAGCGCCAAGCTTACAGCCTTGCAGGGAGCGAAGAGGCGGATAGGCGTCTCGCCCAGAAGAAGGTGCCAGGACCAAAAGATGGTCTTCCTTTCTGCTGCTCCTTGCCCGAATTGTGGTGCTGTGTTGAAAGTCTTGCCCAGCGAAAAGCTACTCCAGCAAGTGGTTCTCTCCAAACGCATTTCGCTGAGCGAGAGCTACACGGACAGTTTGCACTCGGTGAAACAGCAAGAAAATGCTTGTCCGTCGAGCTGAAGGAAAATCCCTGCACAGCACACTGTGGCTGCGTGCAGTGTTCACGCTGAAGAGCGGCAAAGCTCCAAGCCATGGCTGGGCTTCACTTCTGTCCAGAGCACAGAAGGCGAAGAACCAAGCAGCTGGGCACCGGGCTCATGTACTCAGGGGAGCCAATTTCAAATGTCCAGCCAAGAGCTGCTTCACAAGCACATGCAGCTGAGAATGCTCTGGCTGCTTCAGAAAGGAAGGCGCAGCCCTTGCACTCCTGGACACAAGCTGGCCAGCAGCAGGTTCCTAAACCTTCCGTGCTGCAGAGTGCATGCAGCTGGAGCACAGCCAGGAGGAGGCGTCCAGAAAGAAGGCGTTCTTCAAGTCCCCCCCTCCTCCAGGCAGCCTTGAAACTGAGCGCAACAAACTGCGCCTCGGGGAGCTTCTTCTTTCCTCAGCTAGATGGACCGTCCCCTTCTTCACTCTCGCAGCTCCCTTGCCCACTTGCAGCAGCTGCTGCCAAAGAAAAAGGCTCCAGGGGTAACAGCCTCTGCTGGGCTGAACCTTCCCCTTGCCTCACGTCAAGCACCAGAAACTGTCCTCTGCACTCTGTTTTTCCCTTCTCCACCGCATCTACCACTGTCATCTCTGCATCGCCAAGCATGAAGCTAGCAGAATTGGTTCCAGGGAATACTGGAAGAGAAATAGGTAGCAGCACAAGTAGCCGCAGGTTGAACTTTCTGCTTCCGACTGCTAAAGTGAATCCGCAAACAAGCGAGTGCCACGCACGCTTCCTCTTGCAGCCTGGGCGATTCGCACAGCAGCCTGCTGCTCTGCCTTCGTTCTTATGCTCTTCGTAGCAGGTCGCGCTTTCGTTTAGCTGGAGACGAACAGTCGTCTGCTTCTCGCCCAGAGAGCACGGTGCTGGCAGCGAAAGCCTCCAGGCTGCTGCCTCTGCCCAAACACGCCTGGCCTCTGCACTTTCTCTCTCAGCGCTAGGTAGCAGCACATTCGGTCTGCGTGGTAGCCTGAATCTTAACGGAAAGCTTCTCAGCTAAGTCTCGCACAGAGAACAGTTTGAGGTCAACGAGCTTAGCCGGAGCTTACCCTCGACGCGTGCAAACCTGTATTTGCAGCACATCCTAGTGGTAGCCCTCTTTCCTTTCCAGCCTGCACAGCGCCGGCAGACGGCGGTGCTCTCTGCACCTGCCTTCTCACTTGCAAGTACCAGCGCCAAGCTTACAGCCTTGCAGGGAGCGAAGAGGCGGATAGGCGTCTCGCCCAGAAGAACGTGCCAGGACCAAAAGATGGTCTTCCTTTCTGCTGCTCCTTGCCCGAATTGTGGTGCTGTGTTGAAAGTCTTGCCCAGCGAAAAGCTACTCCAGCAAGTGTTTCTCTCCAAACGCATTTCGCTGAGCGAGAGCTACACGGACAGTTTGCACTCGGTGAAACAGCAAGAAAATGCTTGTCCGTCGAGCTGAAGGAAAATCCCTGCACAGCACACTGTGGCTGCGTGCAGTGTTCACGCTGAAGAGCGGCAAAGCTCCAAGCCATGGCTGGGCTTCACTTCTGTCCAGAGCACAGAAGGCGAAGAACCAAGCAGCTGGGCACCGGGCTCATGTACTCAGGGGAGCCAATTTCAAATGTCCAGCCAAGAGCTGCTTCACAAGCAGCTGCAGCGGAGAATGCTCTGGCTGCTTCAGAAAGGAAGGCGCAGCCCTTGCACTCCTGGACACAAGCTGGCCAGCAGCAGGTTCCTAAACCTTCCGTGCTGCAGAGTGCATGCAGCTGGAGCACAGCCAGAAGGAGGCGTCCAGAAAGAAGGCGTTCTTCAAGTCCCCCCCTCCTCCAGGCAGCCTTGAAACTGAGCACAACAAACTGCGCCTCGGGGAGCTTCTTCTTTCCTCAGCTAGATGGACCGTCCCCTTCTTCACTCTCGCAGCTCCCTTGCCCACTTGCAGCAGCTGCTGCCAAAGAAAAAGGCTCCAGGGGTAACAGCCTCTGCTGGGCTGAACCTTCCCCTTGCCTCACGTCAAGCACCAGAAACTGTCCTCTGCACTCTGTTTTTCCCTTCTCCACCGCATCTACCACTGTCATCTCTGCATCGCCAAGCATGAAGCTAGCAGAATTGGTTCCAGGGAATACTGGAAGAGAAATAGGTAGCAGCACAAGTAGCCGCAGGTTGAACTTTCTGCTTCCGACTGCTAAAGTGAATCCGCAAACAAGCGAGTGCCACGCACGCTTCCTCTTGCAGCCTGGGCGATTCGCACAGCAGCCTGCTGCTCTGCCTTCGTTCTTATGCTCTTCGTAGCAGGTCGCGCTTTCGTTTAGCTGGAGACGAACAGTCGTCTGCTTCTCGCCCAGAGAGCACGGTGCTGGCAGCGAAAGCCTCCAGGCTGCTGCCTCTGCCCAAACACGCCTGGCCTCTGCACTTTCTCTCTCAGCGCTAGGTAGCAGCACATTCGGTCTGCGTGGTAGCCTGAATCTTAACGGAAAGCTTCTCAGCTAAGTCTCGCACAGAGAACAGTTTGAGGTCAACGAGCTTAGCCGGAGCTTACCCTCGACGCGTGCAAACCTGTATTTGCAGCACATCCTAGTGGTAGCCCTCTTTCCTTTCCAGCCTGCACAACGCCGGCAGACGGCGGTGCTCTCTGCACCTGCCTTCTCACTTGCAAGTACCAGCGCCAAGCTTACAGCCTTGCAGGGAGCGAAGAGGCGGATAGGCGTCTCGCCCAGAAGAAGGTGCCAGGACCAAAAGATGGTCTTCCTTTCTGCTGCTCCTTGCCCGAATTGTGGTGCTGTGTTGAAAGTCTTGCCCAGCGAAAAGCTACTCCAGCAAGTGTTTCTCTCCAAACGCATTTCGCTGAGCGAGAGCTACACGGACAGTTTGCACTCGGTGAAACAGCAAGAAAATGCTTGTCCGTCGAGCTGAAGGAAAATCCCTGCACAGCACACTGTGGCTGCGTGCAGTGTTCACGCTGAAGAGCGGCAAAGCTCCAAGCCATGGCTGGGCTTCACTTCTGTCCAGAGCACAGAAGGCGAAGAACCAAGCAGCTGGGCACCGGGCTCATGTACTCAGGGGAGCCAATTTCAACTGTCCAGCCAAGAGCTGCTTCACAAGCACATGCAGCTGAGAATGCTCTGGCTGCTTCAGAAAGGAAGGCGCAGCCCTTGCACTCCTGGACACAAGCTGGCCAGCAGCACGTTCCTAAACCTTCCGTGCTGCAGAGTGCATGCAGCTGGAGCACAGCCAGGAGGAGGCGTCCAGAAAGAAGGCGTTCTTCAAGTCCCCCCCTCCTCCAGGCAGCCTTGAAACTGAGCACAACAAACTGCGCCTCGGGGAGCTTCTTCTTTCCTCAGCTAGATGGACCGTCCCCTTCTTCACTCTCGCAGCTCCCTTGCCCACTTGCAGCAGCTGCTGCCAAAGAAAAAGGCTCCAGGGGTAACAGCCTCTGCTGGGCTGAACCTTCCCCTTGCCTCACGTCAAGCACCAGAAACTGTCCTCTGCACTCTGTTTTTCCCTTCTCCACCGCATCTACCACTGTCATCTCTGCATCGCCAAGCATGAAGCTAGCAGAATTGGTTCCAGGGAATACTGGAAGAGAAATAGGTAGCAGCACAAGTAGCCGCAGGTTGAACTTTCTGCTTCCGACTGCTAAAGTGAATCCGCAAACAAGCGAGTGCCACGCACGCTTCCTCTTGCAGCCTGGGCGATTCGCACAGCAGCCTGCTGCTCTGCCTTCGTTCTTATGCTCTTCGTAGCAGGTCGCGCTTTCGTTTAGCTGGAGACGAACAGTCGTCTGCTTCTCGCCCAGAGAGCACGGTGCTGGCAGCGAAAGCCTCCAGGCTGCTGCCTCTGCCCAAACACGCCTGGCCTCTGCACTTTCTCTCTCAGCGCTAGGTAGCAGCACATTCGGTCTGCGTGGTAGCCTGAATCTTAACGGAAAGCTTCTCAGCTAAGTCTCGCACAGAGAACAGTTTGAGGTCAACGAGCTTAGCCGGAGCTTACCCTCGACGCGTGGAAACCTGTATTTGCAGCACATCCTAGTGGTAGCCCTCTTTCCTTTCCAGCCTGCACAGCGCCGGCAGACGGCGGTGCTCTCTGCACCTGCCTTCTCACTTGCAAGTACCAGCGCCAAGCTTACAGCCTTGCAGGGAGCGAAGAGGCGGATAGGCGTCTCGCCCAGAAGAAGGTGCCAGGACCAAAAGATGGTCTTCCTTTCTGCTGCTCCTTGCCCGAATTGTGGTGCTGTGTTGAAAGTCTTGCCCAGCGAAAAGCTACTCCAGCAAGTGTTCCTCTCCAAACGCATTTCGCTGAGCGAGAGCTACACGGACAGTTTGCACTCGGTGAAACAGCAAGAAAATGCTTGTCCGTCGAGCTGAAGGAAAATCCCTGCACAGCACACTGTGGCTGCGTGCAGTGTTCACGCTGAAGAGCGGCAAAGCTCCAAGCCATGGCTGGGCTTCACTTCTGTCCAGAGCACAGAAGGCGAAGAACCAAGCAGCTGGGCACCGGGCTCATGTAGTCAGGGGAGCCAATTTCAACTGTCCAGCCAAGAGCTGCTTCACAAGCACATGCAGCTGAGAATGCTCTGGCTGCTTCAGAAAGGAAGGCGCAGCCCTTGCACTCCTGGACACAAGCTGGCCAGCAGCAGGTTCCTAAACCTTCCGTGCTGCAGAGTGCATGCAGCTGGAGCACAGCCAGGAGGAGGCGTCCAGAAAGAAGGCGTTCTTCAAGTCCCCCCCTCCTCCAGGCAGCCTTGAAACTGAGCGCAACAAACTGCGCCTCGGGGAGCTTCTTCTTTCCTCAGCTAGATGGACCGTCCCCTTCTTCACTCTCGCAGCTCCCTTGCCCACTTGCAGCAGCTGCTGCCAAAGAAAAAGGCTCCAGGGGTAACAGCCTCTGCTGGGCTGAACCTTCCCCTTGCCTCACGTCAAGCACCAGAAACTGTCCTCTGCACTCTGTTTTTCCCTTCTCCACCGCATCTACCACTGTCATCTCTGCATCTCCAAGCATGAAGCTAGCAGAATTGGTTCCAGGGAATACTGGAAGAGAAATAGGTAGCAGCACAAGTAGCCGCAGGTTGAACTTTCTGCTTCCGACTGCTAAAGTGAATCCGCAAACAAGCGAGTGCCACGCACGCTTCCTCTTGCAGCCTGGGCGATTCGCACAGCAGCCTGCTGCTCTGCCTTCGTTCTTATGCTCTTCGTAGCAGGTCGCGCTTTCGTTTAGCTGGAGACGAACAGTCGTCTGCTTCTCGCCCAGAGAGCACGGTGCTGGCAGCGAAAGCCTCCAGGCTGCTGCCTCTGCCCAAACACGCCTGGCCTCTGCACTTTCTCTCTCAGCGCTAGGTAGCAGCACATTCGGTCTGCGTGGTAGCCTGAATCTTAACGGAAAGCTTCTCAGCTAAGTCTCGCACAGAGAACAGTTTGAGGTCAACGAGCTTAGCCGGAGCTTACCCTCGACGCGTGGAAACCTGTATTTGCAGCACATCCTAGTGGTAGCCCTCTTTCCTTTCCAGCCTGCACAACGCCGGCAGACGGCGGTGCTCTCTGCACCTGCCTTCTCCCTTGCAAGTACCAGCGCCAAGCTTACAGCCTTGCAGGGAGCGAAGAGGCGGATAGGCGTCTCGCCCAGAAGAAGGTGCCAGGACCAAAAGATGGTCTTCCTTTCTGCTGCTCCTTGCCCGAATTGTGGTGCTGTGTTGAAAGTCTTGCCCAGCGAAAAGCTACTCCAGCAAGTGGTTCTCTCCAAACGCATTTCGCTGAGCGAGAGCTACACGGACAGTTTGCACTCGGTGAAACAGCAAGAAAATGCTTGTCCGTCGAGCTGAAGGAAAATCCCTGCACAGCACACTGTGGCTGCGTGCAGTGTTCACGCTGAAGAGCGGCAAAGCTCCAAGCCATGGCTGGGCTTCACTTCTGTCCAGAGCACAGAAGGCGAAGAACCAAGCAGCTGGGCACCGGGCTCATGTACTCAGGGGAGCCAATTTCAAATGTCCAGCCAAGAGCTGCTTCACAAGCACATGCAGCTGAGAATGCTCTGGCTGCTTCAGAAAGGAAGGCGCAGCCCTTGCACTCCTGGACACAAGCTGGCCAGCAGCAGGTTCCTAAACCTTCCGTGCTGCAGAGTGCATGCAGCTGGAGCACAGCCAGGAGGAGGCGTCCAGAAAGAAGGCGTTCTTCAAGTCCCCCCCTCCTCCAGGCAGCCTTGAAACTGAGCGCAACAAACTGCGCCTCGGGGAGCTTCTTCTTTCCTCAGCTAGATGGACCGTCCCCTTCTTCACTCTCGCAGCTCCCTTGCCCACTTGCAGCAGCTGCTGCCAAAGAAAAAGGCTCCAGGGGTAACAGCCTCTGCTGGGCTGAACCTTCCCCTTGCCTCACGTCAAGCACCAGAAACTGTCCTCTGCACTCTGTTTTTCCCTTCTCCACCGCATCTACCACTGTCATCTCTGCATCTCCAAGCATGAAGCTAGCAGAATTGGTTCCAGGGAATACTGGAAGAGAAATAGGTAGCAGCACAAGTAGCCGCAGGTTGAACTTTCTGCTTCCGACTGCTAAAGTGAATCCGCAAACAAGCGAGTGCCACGCACGCTTCCTCTTGCAGCCTGGGCGATTCGCACAGCAGCCTGCTGCTCTGCCTTCGTTCTTATGCTCTTCGTAGCAGGTCGCGCTTTCGTTTAGCTGGAGACGAACAGTCGTCTGCTTCTCGCCCAGAGAGCACGGTGCTGGCAGCGAAAGCCTCCAGGCTGCTGCCTCTGCCCAAACACGCCTGGCCTCTGCACTTTCTCTCTCAGCGCTAGGTAGCAGCACATTCGGTCTGCGTGGTAGCCTGAATCTTAACGGAAAGCTTCTCAGCTAAGTCTCGCACAGAGAACAGTTTGAGGTCAACGAGCTTAGCCGGAGCTTACCCTCGACGCGTGCAAACCTGTATTTGCAGCACATCCTAGTGGTAGCCCTCTTTCCTTTCCAGCCTGCACAACGCCGGCAGACGGCGGTGCTCTCTGCACCTGCCTTCTCACTTGCAAGTACCAGCGCCAAGCTTACAGCCTTGCAGGGAGCGAAGAGGCGGATAGGCGTCTCGCCCAGAAGAAGGTGCCAGGACCAAAAGATGGTCTTCCTTTCTGCTGCTCCTTGCCCGAATTGTGGTGCTGTGTTGAAAGTCTTGCCCAGCGAAAAGCTACTCCAGCAAGTGTTTCTCTCCAAACGCATTTCGCTGAGCGAGAGCTACACGGACAGTTTGCACTCGGTGAAACAGCAAGAAAATGCTTGTCCGTCGAGCTGAAGGAAAATCCCTGCACAGCACACTGTGGCTGCGTGCAGTGTTCACGCTGAAGAGCGGCAAAGCTCCAAGCCATGGCTGGGCTTCACTTCTGTCCAGAGCACAGAAGGCGAAGAACCAAGCAGCTGGGCACCGGGCTCATGTACTCAGGGGAGCCAATTTCAACTGTCCAGCCAAGAGCTGCTTCACAAGCACATGCAGCTGAGAATGCTCTGGCTGCTTCAGAAAGGAAGGCGCAGCCCTTGCACTCCTGGACACAAGCTGGCCAGCAGCACGTTCCTAAACCTTCCGTGCTGCAGAGTGCATGCAGCTGGAGCACAGCCAGGAGGAGGCGTCCAGAAAGAAGGCGTTCTTCAAGTCCCCCCCTCCTCCAGGCAGCCTTGAAACTGAGCACAACAAACTGCGCCTCGGGGAGCTTCTTCTTTCCTCAGCTAGATGGACCGTCCCCTTCTTCACTCTCGCAGCTCCCTTGCCCACTTGCAGCAGCTGCTGCCAAAGAAAAAGGCTCCAGGGGTAACAGCCTCTGCTGGGCTGAACCTTCCCCTTGCCTCACGTCAAGCACCAGAAACTGTCCTCTGCACTCTGTTTTTCCCTTCTCCACCGCATCTACCACTGTCATCTCTGCATCGCCAAGCATGAAGCTAGCAGAATTGGTTCCAGGGAATACTGGAAGAGAAATAGGTAGCAGCACAAGTAGCCGCAGGTTGAACTTTCTGCTTCCGACTGCTAAAGTGAATCCGCAAACAAGCGAGTGCCACGCACGCTTCCTCTTGCAGCCTGGGCGATTCGCACAGCAGCCTGCTGCTCTGCCTTCGTTCTTATGCTCTTCGTAGCAGGTCGCGCTTTCGTTTAGCTGGAGACGAACAGTCGTCTGCTTCTCGCCCAGAGAGCACGGTGCTGGCAGCGAAAGCCTCCAGGCTGCTGCCTCTGCCCAAACACGCCTGGCCTCTGCACTTTCTCTCTCAGCGCTAGGTAGCAGCACATTCGGTCTGCGTGGTAGCCTGAATCTTAACGGAAAGCTTCTCAGCTAAGTCTCGCACAGAGAACAGTTTGAGGTCAACGAGCTTAGCCGGAGCTTACCCTCGACGCGTGCAAACCTGTATTTGCAGCACATCCTAGTGGTAGCCCTCTTTCCTTTCCAGCCTGCACAGCGCCGGCAGACGGCGGTGCTCTCTGCACCTGCCTTCTCACTTGCAAGTACCAGCGCCAAGCTTACAGCCTTGCAGGGAGCGAAGAGGCGGATAGGCGTCTCGCCCAGAAGAAGGTGCCAGGACCAAAAGATGGTCTTCCTTTCTGCTGCTCCTTGCCCGAATTGTGGTGCTGTGTTGAAAGTCTTGCCCAGCGAAAAGCTACTCCAGCAAGTGTTCCTCTCCAAACGCATTTCGCTGAGCGAGAGCTACACGGACAGTTTGCACTCGGTGAAACAGCAAGAAAATGCTTGTCCGTCGAGCTGAAGGAAAATCCCTGCACAGCACACTGTGGCTGCGTGCAGTGTTCACGCTGAAGAGCGGCAAAGCTCCAAGCCATGGCTGGGCTTCACTTCTGTCCAGAGCACAGAAGGCGAAGAACCAAGCAGCTGGGCACCGGGCTCATGTACTCAGGGGAGCCAATTTCAAATGTCCAGCCAAGAGCTGCTTCACAAGCACATGCAGCTGAGAATGCTCTGGCTGCTTCAGAAAGGAAGGCGCAGCCCTTGCACTCCTGGACACAAGCTGGCCAGCAGCAGGTTCCTAAACCTTCCGTGCTGCAGAGTGCATGCAGCTGGAGCACAGCCAGGAGGAGGCGTCCAGAAAGAAGGCGTTCTTCAAGTCCCCCCCTCCTCCAGGCAGCCTTGAAACTGAGCGCAACAAACTGCGCCTCGGGGAGCTTCTTCTTTCCTCAGCTAGATGGACCGTCCCCTTCTTCACTCTCGCAGCTCCCTTGCCCACTTGCAGCAGCTGCTGCCAAAGAAAAAGGCTCCAGGGGTAACAGCCTCTGCTGGGCTGAACCTTCCCCTTGCCTCACGTCAAGCACCAGAAACTGTCCTCTGCACTCTGTTTTTCCCTTCTCCACCGCATCTACCACTGTCATCTCTGCATCTCCAAGCATGAAGCTAGCAGAATTGGTTCCAGGGAATACTGGAAGAGAAATAGGTAGCAGCACAAGTAGCCGCAGGTTGAACTTTCTGCTTCCGACTGCTAAAGTGAATCCGCAAACAAGCGAGTGCCACGCACGCTTCCTCTTGCAGCCTGGGCGATTCGCACAGCAGCCTGCTGCTCTGCCTTCGTTCTTATGCTCTTCGTAGCAGGTCGCGCTTTCGTTTAGCTGGAGACGAACAGTCGTCTGCTTCTCGCCCAGAGAGCACGGTGCTGGCAGCGAAAGCCTCCAGGCTGCTGCCTCTGCCCAAACACGCCTGGCCTCTGCACTTTCTCTCTCAGCGCTAGGTAGCAGCACATTCGGTCTGCGTGGTAGCCTGAATCTTAACGGAAAGCTTCTCAGCTAAGTCTCGCACAGAGAACAGTTTGAGGTCAACGAGCTTAGCCGGAGCTTACCCTCGACGCGTGGAAACCTGTATTTGCAGCACATCCTAGTGGTAGCCCTCTTTCCTTTCCAGCCTGCACAGCGCCGGCAGACGGCGGTGCTCTCTGCACCTGCCTTCTCACTTGCAAGTACCAGCGCCAAGCTTACAGCCTTGCAGGGAGCGAAGAGGCGGATAGGCGTCTCGCCCAGAAGAAGGTGCCAGGACCAAAAGATGGTCTTCCTTTCTGCTGCTCCTTGCCCGAATTGTGGTGCTGTGTTGAAAGTCTTGCCCAGCGAAAAGCTACTCCAGCAAGTGTTTCTCTCCAAACGCATTTCGCTGAGCGAGAGCTACACGGACAGTTTGCACTGGGTGAAACAGCAAGAAAATGCTTGTCCGTCGAGCTGAAGGAAAATCCCTGCACAGCACACTGTGGCTGCGTGCAGTGTTCACGCTGAAGAGCGGCAAAGCTCCAAGCCATGGCTGGGCTTCACTTCTGTCCAGAGCACAGAAGGCGAAGAACCAAGCAGCTGGGCACCGGGCTCATGTACTCAGGGGAGCCAATTTCAACTGTCCAGCCAAGAGCTGCTTCACAAGCACATGCAGCTGAGAATGCTCTGGCTGCTTCAGAAAGGAAGGCGCAGCCCTTGCACTCCTGGACACAAGCTGGCCAGCAGCAGGTTCCTAAACCTTCCGTGCTGCAGAGTGCATGCAGCTGGAGCACAGCCAGGAGGAGGCGTCCAGAAAGAAGGCGTTCTTCAAGTCCCCCCCTCCTCCAGGCAGCCTTGAAACTGAGCACAACAAACTGCGCCTCGGGGAGCTTCTTCTTTCCTCAGCTAGATGGACCGTCCCCTTCTTCACTCTCGCAGCTCCCTTGCCCACTTGCAGCAGCTGCTGCCAAAGAAAAAGGCTCCAGGGGTAACAGCCTCTGCTGGGCTGAACCTTCCCCTTGCCTCACGTCAAGCACCAGAAACTGTCCTCTGCACTCTGTTTTTCCCTTCTCCACCGCATCTACCACTGTCATCTCTGCATCTCCAAGCATGAAGCTAGCAGAATTGGTTCCAGGGAATACTGGAAGAGAAATAGGTAGCAGCACAAGTAGCCGCAGGTTGAACTTTCTGCTTCCGACTGCTAAAGTGAATCCGCAAACAAGCGAGTGCCACGCACGCTTCCTCTTGCAGCCTGGGCGATTCGCACAGCAGCCTGCTGCTCTGCCTTCGTTCTTATGCTCTTCGTAGCAGGTCGCGCTTTCGTTTAGCTGGAGACGAACAGTCGTCTGCTTCTCGCCCAGAGAGCACGGTGCTGGCAGCGAAAGCCTCCAGGCTGCTGCCTCTGCCCAAACACGCCTGGCCTCTGCACTTTCTCTCTCAGCGCTAGGTAGCAGCACATTCGGTCTGCGTGGTAGCCTGAATCTTAACGGAAAGCTTCTCAGCTAAGTCTCGCACAGAGAACAGTTTGAGGTCAACGAGCTTAGCCGGAGCTTACCCTCGACGCGTGCAAACCTGTATTTGCAGCACATCCTAGTGGTAGCCCTCTTTCCTTTCCAGCCTGCACAGCGCCGGCAGACGGCGGTGCTCTCTGCACCTGCCTTCTCACTTGCAAGTACCAGCGCCAAGCTTACAGCCTTGCAGGGAGCGAAGAGGCGGATAGGCGTCTCGCCCAGAAGAAGGTGCCAGGACCAAAAGATGGTCTTCCTTTCTGCTGCTCCTTGCCCGAATTGTGGTGCTGTGTTGAAAGTCTTGCCCAGCGAAAAGCTACTCCAGCAAGTGTTTCTCTCCAAACGCATTTCGCTGAGCGAGAGCTACACGGACAGTTTGCACTCGGTGAAACAGCAAGAAAATGCTTGTCCGTCGAGCTGAAGGAAAATCCCTGCACAGCACACTGTGGCTGCGTGCAGTGTTCACGCTGAAGAGCGGCAAAGCTCCAAGCCATGGCTGGGCTTCACTTCTGTCCAGAGCACAGAAGGCGAAGAACCAAGCAGCTGGGCACCGGGCTCATGTACTCAGGGGAGCCAATTTCAAATGTCCAGCCAAGAGCTGCTTCACAAGCACATGCAGCTGAGAATGCTCTGGCTGCTTCAGAAAGGAAGGCGCAGCCCTTGCACTCCTGGACACAAGCTGGCCAGCAGCAGGTTCCTAAACCTTCCGTGCTGCAGAGTGCATGCAGCTGGAGCACAGCCAGGAGGAGGCGTCCAGAAAGAAGGCGTTCTTCAAGTCCCCCCCTCCTCCAGGCAGCCTTGAAACTGAGCACAACAAACTGCGCCTCGGGGAGCTTCTTCTTTCCTCAGCTAGATGGACCGTCCCCTTCTTCACTCTCGCAGCTCCCTTGCCCACTTGCAGCAGCTGCTGCCAAAGAAAAAGGCTCCAGGGGTAACAGCCTCTGCTGGGCTGAACCTTCCCCTTGCCTCACGTCAAGCACCAGAAACTGTCCTCTGCACTCTGTTTTTCCCTTCTCCACCGCATCTACCACTGTCATCTCTGCATCGCCAAGCATGAAGCTAGCAGAATTGGTTCCAGGGAATACTGGAAGAGAAATAGGTAGCAGCACAAGTAGCCGCAGGTTGAACTTTCTGCTTCCGACTGCTAAAGTGAATCCGCAAACAAGCGAGTGCCACGCACGCTTCCTCTTGCAGCCTGGGCGATTCGCACAGCAGCCTGCTGCTCTGCCTTCGTTCTTATGCTCTTCGTAGCAGGTCGCGCTTTCGTTTAGCTGGAGACGAACAGTCGTCTGCTTCTCGCCCAGAGAGCACGGTGCTGGCAGCGAAAGCCTCCAGGCTGCTGCCTCTGCCCAAACACGCCTGGCCTCTGCACTTTCTCTCTCAGCGCTAGGTAGCAGCACATTCGGTCTGCGTGGTAGCCTGAATCTTAACGGAAAGCTTCTCAGCTAAGTCTCGCACAGAGAACAGTTTGAGGTCAACGAGCTTAGCCGGAGCTTACCCTCGACGCGTGGAAACCTGTATTTGCAGCACATCCTAGTGGTAGCCCTCTTTCCTTTCCAGCCTGCACAGCGCCGGCAGACGGCGGTGCTCTCTGCACCTGCCTTCTCACTTGCAAGTACCAGCGCCAAGCTTACAGCCTTGCAGGGAGCGAAGAGGCGGATAGGCGTCTCGCCCAGAAGAAGGTGCCAGGACCAAAAGATGGTCTTCCTTTCTGCTGCTCCTTGCCCGAATTGTGGTGCTGTGTTGAAAGTCTTGCCCAGCGAAAAGCTACTCCAGCAAGTGTTCCTCTCCAAACGCATTTCGCTGAGCGAGAGCTACACGGACAGTTTGCACTCGGTGAAACAGCAAGAAAATGCTTGTCCGTCGAGCTGAAGGAAAATCCCTGCACAGCACACTGTGGCTGCGTGCAGTGTTCCCGCTGAAGAGCGGCAAAGCTCCAAGCCATGGCTGGGCTTCACTTCTGTCCAGAGCACAGAAGGCGAAGAACCAAGCAGCTGGGCACCGGGCTCATGTACTCAGGGGAGCCAATTTCAAATGTCCAGCCAAGAGCTGCTTCACAAGCACATGCAGCTGAGAATGCTCTGGCTGCTTCAGAAAGGAAGGCGCAGCCCTTGCACTCCTGGACACAAGCTGGCCAGCAGCAGGTTCCTAAACCTTCCGTGCTGCAGAGTGCATGCAGCTGGAGCACAGCCAGGAGGAGGCGTCCAGAAAGAAGGCGTTCTTCAAGTCCCCCCCTCCTCCAGGCAGCCTTGAAACTGAGCGCAACAAACTGCGCCTCGGGGAGCTTCTTCTTTCCTCAGCTAGATGGACCGTCCCCTTCTTCACTCTCGCAGCTCCCTTGCCCACTTGCAGCAGCTGCTGCCAAAGAAAAAGGCTCCAGGGGTAACAGCCTCTGCTGGGCTGAACCTTCCCCTTGCCTCACGTCAAGCACCAGAAACTGTCCTCTGCACTCTGTTTTTCCCTTCTCCACCGCATCTACCACTGTCATCTCTGCATCTCCAAGCATGAAGCTAGCAGAATTGGTTCCAGGGAATACTGGAAGAGAAATAGGTAGCAGCACAAGTAGCCGCAGGTTGAACTTTCTGCTTCCGACTGCTAAAGTGAATCCGCAAACAAGCGAGTGCCACGCACGCTTCCTCTTGCAGCCTGGGCGATTCGCACAGCAGCCTGCTGCTCTGCCTTCGTTCTTATGCTCTTCGTAGCAGGTCGCGCTTTCGTTTAGCTGGAGACGAACAGTCGTCTGCTTCTCGCCCAGAGAGCACGGTGCTGGCAGCGAAAGCCTCCAGGCTGCTGCCTCTGCCCAAACACGCCTGGCCTCTGCACTTTCTCTCTCAGCGCTAGGTAGCAGCACATTCGGTCTGCGTGGTAGCCTGAATCTTAACGGAAAGCTTCTCAGCTAAGTCTCGCACAGAGAACAGTTTGAGGTCAACGAGCTTAGCCGGAGCTTACCCTCGACGCGTGCAAACCTGTATTTGCAGCACATCCTAGTGGTAGCCCTCTTTCCTTTCCAGCCTGCACAGCGCCGGCAGACGGCGGTGCTCTCTGCACCTGCCTTCTCACTTGCAAGTACCAGCGCCAAGCTTACAGCCTTGCAGGGAGCGAAGAGGCGGATAGGCGTCTCGCCCAGAAGAAGGTGCCAGGACCAAAAGATGGTCTTCCTTTCTGCTGCTCCTTGCCCGAATTGTGGTGCTGTGTTGAAAGTCTTGCCCAGCGAAAAGCTACTCCAGCAAGTGTTTCTCTCCAAACGCATTTCGCTGAGCGAGAGCTACACGGACAGTTTGCACTCGGTGAAACAGCAAGAAAATGCTTGTCCGTCGAGCTGAAGGAAAATCCCTGCACAGCACACTGTGGCTGCGTGCAGTGTTCACGCTGAAGAGCGGCAAAGCTCCAAGCCATGGCTGGGCTTCACTTCTGTCCAGAGCACAGAAGGCGAAGAACCAAGCAGCTGGGCACCGGGCTCATGTACTCAGGGGAGCCAATTTCAACTGTCCAGCCAAGAGCTGCTTCACAAGCACATGCAGCTGAGAATGCTCTGGCTGCTTCAGAAAGGAAGGCGCAGCCCTTGCACTCCTGGACACAAGCTGGCCAGCAGCAGGTTCCTAAACCTTCCGTGCTGCAGAGTGCATGCAGCTGGAGCACAGCCAGGAGGAGGCGTCCAGAAAGAAGGCGTTCTTCAAGTCCCCCCCTCCTCCAGGCAGCCTTGAAACTGAGCACAACAAACTGCGCCTCGGGGAGCTTCTTCTTTCCTCAGCTAGATGGACCGTCCCCTTCTTCACTCTCGCAGCTCCCTTGCCCACTTGCAGCAGCTGCTGCCAAAGAAAAAGGCTCCAGGGGTAACAGCCTCTGCTGGGCTGAACCTTCCCCTTGCCTCACGTCAAGCACCAGAAACTGTCCTCTGCACTCTGTTTTTCCCTTCTCCACCGCATCTACCACTGTCATCTCTGCATCTCCAAGCATGAAGCTAGCAGAATTGGTTCCAGGGAATACTGGAAGAGAAATAGGTAGCAGCACAAGTAGCCGCAGGTTGAACTTTCTGCTTCCGACTGCTAAAGTGAATCCGCAAACAAGCGAGTGCCACGCACGCTTCCTCTTGCAGCCTGGGCGATTCGCACAGCAGCCTGCTGCTCTGCCTTCGTTCTTATGCTCTTCGTAGCAGGTCGCGCTTTCGTTTAGCTGGAGACGAACAGTCGTCTGCTTCTCGCCCAGAGAGCACGGTGCTGGCAGCGAAAGCCTCCAGGCTGCTGCCTCTGCCCAAACACGCCTGGCCTCTGCACTTTCTCTCTCAGCGCTAGGTAGCAGCACATTCGGTCTGCGTGGTAGCCTGAATCTTAACGGAAAGCTTCTCAGCTAAGTCTCGCACAGAGAACAGTTTGAGGTCAACGAGCTTAGCCGGAGCTTACCCTCGACGCGTGCAAACCTGTATTTGCAGCACATCCTAGTGGTAGCCCTCTTTCCTTTCCAGCCTGCACAGCGCCGGCAGACGGCGGTGCTCTCTGCACCTGCCTTCTCACTTGCAAGTACCAGCGCCAAGCTTACAGCCTTGCAGGGAGCGAAGAGGCGGATAGGCGTCTCGCCCAGAAGAAGGTGCCAGGACCAAAAGATGGTCTTCCTTTCTGCTGCTCCTTGCCCGAATTGTGGTGCTGTGTTGAAAGTCTTGCCCAGCGAAAAGCTACTCCAGCAAGTGTTCCTCTCCAAACGCATTTCGCTGAGCGAGAGCTACACGGACAGTTTGCACTCGGTGAAACAGCAAGAAAATGCTTGTCCGTCGAGCTGAAGGAAAATCCCTGCACAGCACACTGTGGCTGCGTGCAGTGTTCACGCTGAAGAGCGGCAAAGCTCCAAGCCATGGCTGGGCTTCACTTCTGTCCAGAGCACAGAAGGCGAAGAACCAAGCAGCTGGGCACCGGGCTCATGTACTCAGGGGAGCCAATTTCAAATGTCCAGCCAAGAGCTGCTTCACAAGCACATGCAGCTGAGAATGCTCTGGCTGCTTCAGAAAGGAAGGCGCAGCCCTTGCACTCCTGGACACAAGCTGGCCAGCAGCAGGTTCCTAAACCTTCCGTGCTGCAGAGTGCATGCAGCTGGAGCACAGCCAGGAGGAGGCGTCCAGAAAGAAGGCGTTCTTCAAGTCCCCCCCTCCTCCAGGCAGCCTTGAAACTGAGCGCAACAAACTGCGCCTCGGGGAGCTTCTTCTTTCCTCAGCTAGATGGACCGTCCCCTTCTTCACTCTCGCAGCTCCCTTGCCCACTTGCAGCAGCTGCTGCCAAAGAAAAAGGCTCCAGGGGTAACAGCCTCTGCTGGGCTGAACCTTCCCCTTGCCTCACGTCAAGCACCAGAAACTGTCCTCTGCACTCTGTTTTTCCCTTCTCCACCGCATCTACCACTGTCATCTCTGCATCTCCAAGCATGAAGCTAGCAGAATTGGTTCCAGGGAATACTGGAAGAGAAATAGGTAGCAGCACAAGTAGCCGCAGGTTGAACTTTCTGCTTCCGACTGCTAAAGTGAATCCGCAAACAAGCGAGTGCCACGCACGCTTCCTCTTGCAGCCTGGGCGATTCGCACAGCAGCCTGCTGCTCTGCCTTCGTTCTTATGCTCTTCGTAGCAGGTCGCGCTTTCGTTTAGCTGGAGACGAACAGTCGTCTGCTTCTCGCCCAGAGAGCACGGTGCTGGCAGCGAAAGCCTCCAGGCTGCTGCCTCTGCCCAAACACGCCTGGCCTCTGCACTTTCTCTCTCAGCGCTAGGTAGCAGCACATTCGGTCTGCGTGGTAGCCTGAATCTTAACGGAAAGCTTCTCAGCTAAGTCTCGCACAGAGAACAGTTTGAGGTCAACGAGCTTAGCCGGAGCTTACCCTCGACGCGTGGAAACCTGTATTTGCAGCACATCCTAGTGGTAGCCCTCTTTCCTTTCCAGCCTGCACAACGCCGGCAGACGGCGGTGCTCTCTGCACCTGCCTTCTCCCTTGCAAGTACCAGCGCCAAGCTTACAGCCTTGCAGGGAGCGAAGAGGCGGATAGGCGTCTCGCCCAGAAGAAGGTGCCAGGACCAAAAGATGGTCTTCCTTTCTGCTGCTCCTTGCCCGAATTGTGGTGCTGTGTTGAAAGTCTTGCCCAGCGAAAAGCTACTCCAGCAAGTGGTTCTCTCCAAACGCATTTCGCTGAGCGAGAGCTACACGGACAGTTTGCACTCGGTGAAACAGCAAGAAAATGCTTGTCCGTCGAGCTGAAGGAAAATCCCTGCACAGCACACTGTGGCTGCGTGCAGTGTTCACGCTGAAGAGCGGCAAAGCTCCAAGCCATGGCTGGGCTTCACTTCTGTCCAGAGCACAGAAGGCGAAGAACCAAGCAGCTGGGCACCGGGCTCATGTACTCAGGGGAGCCAATTTCAAATGTCCAGCCAAGAGCTGCTTCACAAGCACATGCAGCTGAGAATGCTCTGGCTGCTTCAGAAAGGAAGGCGCAGCCCTTGCACTCCTGGACACAAGCTGGCCAGCAGCAGGTTCCTAAACCTTCCGTGCTGCAGAGTGCATGCAGCTGGAGCACAGCCAGGAGGAGGCGTCCAGAAAGAAGGCGTTCTTCAAGTCCCCCCCTCCTCCAGGCAGCCTTGAAACTGAGCGCAACAAACTGCGCCTCGGGGAGCTTCTTCTTTCCTCAGCTAGATGGACCGTCCCCTTCTTCACTCTCGCAGCTCCCTTGCCCACTTGCAGCAGCTGCTGCCAAAGAAAAAGGCTCCAGGGGTAACAGCCTCTGCTGGGCTGAACCTTCCCCTTGCCTCACGTCAAGCACCAGAAACTGTCCTCTGCACTCTGTTTTTCCCTTCTCCACCGCATCTACCACTGTCATCTCTGCATCTCCAAGCATGAAGCTAGCAGAATTGGTTCCAGGGAATACTGGAAGAGAAATAGGTAGCAGCACAAGTAGCCGCAGGTTGAACTTTCTGCTTCCGACTGCTAAAGTGAATCCGCAAACAAGCGAGTGCCACGCACGCTTCCTCTTGCAGCCTGGGCGATTCGCACAGCAGCCTGCTGCTCTGCCTTCGTTCTTATGCTCTTCGTAGCAGGTCGCGCTTTCGTTTAGCTGGAGACGAACAGTCGTCTGCTTCTCGCCCAGAGAGCACGGTGCTGGCAGCGAAAGCCTCCAGGCTGCTGCCTCTGCCCAAACACGCCTGGCCTCTGCACTTTCTCTCTCAGCGCTAGGTAGCAGCACATTCGGTCTGCGTGGTAGCCTGAATCTTAACGGAAAGCTTCTCAGCTAAGTCTCGCACAGAGAACAGTTTGAGGTCAACGAGCTTAGCCGGAGCTTACCCTCGACGCGTGCAAACCTGTATTTGCAGCACATCCTAGTGGTAGCCCTCTTTCCTTTCCAGCCTGCACAACGCCGGCAGACGGCGGTGCTCTCTGCACCTGCCTTCTCACTTGCAAGTACCAGCGCCAAGCTTACAGCCTTGCAGGGAGCGAAGAGGCGGATAGGCGTCTCGCCCAGAAGAACGTGCCAGGACCAAAAGATGGTCTTCCTTTCTGCTGCTCCTTGCCCGAATTGTGGTGCTGTGTTGAAAGTCTTGCCCAGCGAAAAGCTACTCCAGCAAGTGTTTCTCTCCAAACGCATTTCGCTGAGCGAGAGCTACACGGACAGTTTGCACTCGGTGAAACAGCAAGAAAATGCTTGTCCGTCGAGCTGAAGGAAAATCCCTGCACAGCACACTGTGGCTGCGTGCAGTGTTCACGCTGAAGAGCGGCAAAGCTCCAAGCCATGGCTGGGCTTCACTTCTGTCCAGAGCACAGAAGGCGAAGAACCAAGCAGCTGGGCACCGGGCTCATGTACTCAGGGGAGCCAATTTCAACTGTCCAGCCAAGAGCTGCTTCACAAGCACATGCAGCTGAGAATGCTCTGGCTGCTTCAGAAAGGAAGGCGCAGCCCTTGCACTCCTGGACACAAGCTGGCCAGCAGCACGTTCCTAAACCTTCCGTGCTGCAGAGTGCATGCAGCTGGAGCACAGCCAGGAGGAGGCGTCCAGAAAGAAGGCGTTCTTCAAGTCCCCCCCTCCTCCAGGCAGCCTTGAAACTGAGCACAACAAACTGCGCCTCGGGGAGCTTCTTCTTTCCTCAGCTAGATGGACCGTCCCCTTCTTCACTCTCGCAGCTCCCTTGCCCACTTGCAGCAGCTGCTGCCAAAGAAAAAGGCTCCAGGGGTAACAGCCTCTGCTGGGCTGAACCTTCCCCTTGCCTCACGTCAAGCACCAGAAACTGTCCTCTGCACTCTGTTTTTGCCTTCTCCACCGCATCTACCACTGTCATCTCTGCATCGCCAAGCATGAAGCTAGCAGAATTGGTTCCAGGGAATACTGGAAGAGAAATAGGTAGCAGCACAAGTAGCCGCAGGTTGAACTTTCTGCTTCCGACTGCTAAAGTGAATCCGCAAACAAGCGAGTGCCACGCACGCTTCCTCTTGCAGCCTGGGCGATTCGCACAGCAGCCTGCTGCTCTGCCTTCGTTCTTATGCTCTTCGTAGCAGGTCGCGCTTTCGTTTAGCTGGAGACGAACAGTCGTCTGCTTCTCGCCCAGAGAGCACGGTGCTGGCAGCGAAAGCCTCCAGGCTGCTGCCTCTGCCCAAACACGCCTGGCCTCTGCACTTTCTCTCTCAGCGCTAGGTAGCAGCACATTCGGTCTGCGTGGTAGCCTGAATCTTAACGGAAAGCTTCTCAGCTAAGTCTCGCACAGAGAACAGTTTGAGGTCAACGAGCTTAGCCGGAGCTTACCCTCGACGCGTGCAAACCTGTATTTGCAGCACATCCTAGTGGTAGCCCTCTTTCCTTTCCAGCCTGCACAGCGCCGGCAGACGGCGGTGCTCTCTGCACCTGCCTTCTCACTTGCAAGTACCAGCGCCAAGCTTACAGCCTTGCAGGGAGCGAAGAGGCGGATAGGCGTCTCGCCCAGAAGAACGTGCCAGGACCAAAAGATGGTCTTCCTTTCTGCTGCTCCTTGCCCGAATTGTGGTGCTGTGTTGAAAGTCTTGCCCAGCGAAAAGCTACTCCAGCAAGTGTTCCTCTCCAAACGCATTTCGCTGAGCGAGAGCTACACGGACAGTTTGCACTCGGTGAAACAGCAAGAAAATGCTTGTCCGTCGAGCTGAAGGAAAATCCCTGCACAGCACACTGTGGCTGCGTGCAGTGTTCACGCTGAAGAGCGGCAAAGCTCCAAGCCATGGCTGGGCTTCACTTCTGTCCAGAGCACAGAAGGCGAAGAACCAAGCAGCTGGGCACCGGGCTCATGTACTCAGGGGAGCCAATTTCAACTGTCCAGCCAAGAGCTGCTTCACAAGCACATGCAGCTGAGAATGCTCTGGCTGCTTCAGAAAGGAAGGCGCAGCCCTTGCACTCCTGGACACAAGCTGGCCAGCAGCAGGTTCCTAAACCTTCCGTGCTGCAGAGTGCATGCAGCTGGAGCACAGCCAGGAGGAGGCGTCCAGAAAGAAGGCGTTCTTCAAGTCCCCCCCTCCTCCAGGCAGCCTTGAAACTGAGCGCAACAAACTGCGCCTCGGGGAGCTTCTTCTTTCCTCAGCTAGATGGACCGTCCCCTTCTTCACTCTCGCAGCTCCCTTGCCCACTTGCAGCAGCTGCTGCCAAAGAAAAAGGCTCCAGGGGTAACAGCCTCTGCTGGGCTGAACCTTCCCCTTGCCTCACGTCAAGCACCAGAAACTGTCCTCTGCACTCTGTTTTTCCCTTCTCCACCGCATCTACCACTGTCATCTCTGCATCGCCAAGCATGAAGCTAGCAGAATTGGTTCCAGGGAATACTGGAAGAGAAATAGGTAGCAGCACAAGTAGCCGCAGGTTGAACTTTCTGCTTCCGACTGCTAAAGTGAATCCGCAAACAAGCGAGTGCCACGCACGCTTCCTCTTGCAGCCTGGGCGATTCGCACAGCAGCCTGCTGCTCTGCCTTCGTTCTTATGCTCTTCGTAGCAGGTCGCGCTTTCGTTTAGCTGGAGACGAACAGTCGTCTGCTTCTCGCCCAGAGAGCACGGTGCTGGCAGCGAAAGCCTCCAGGCTGCTGCCTCTGCCCAAACACGCCTGGCCTCTGCACTTTCTCTCTCAGCGCTAGGTAGCAGCACATTCGGTCTGCGTGGTAGCCTGAATCTTAACGGAAAGCTTCTCAGCTAAGTCTCGCACAGAGAACAGTTTGAGGTCAACGAGCTTAGCCGGAGCTTACCCTCGACGCGTGGAAACCTGTATTTGCAGCACATCCTAGTGGTAGCCCTCTTTCCTTTCCAGCCTGCACAGCGCCGGCAGACGGCGGTGCTCTCTGCACCTGCCTTCTCACTTGCAAGTACCAGCGCCAAGCTTACAGCCTTGCAGGGAGCGAAGAGGCGGATAGGCGTCTCGCCCAGAAGAAGGTGCCAGGACCAAAAGATGGTCTTCCTTTCTGCTGCTAGAAGGTGCCAGGACCAAAAGATGGTCTTCCTTTCTGCTGCTCCTTGCCCGAATTGTGGTGCTGTGTTGAAAGTCTTGCCCAGCGAAAAGCTACTCCAGCAAGTGTTTCTCTCCAAACGCATTTCGCTGAGCGAGAGCTACACGGGACAGTTTGC
>NC_063216.1:7250391-7315830 GCF_020740725.1 Corvus hawaiiensis
CCAGGGAATACTGGAAGAGAAATAGGTAGCAGCACAAGTAGCCGCAGCTTGAACTTTCTGCTTCCGACTGCTAAAGTGAATCCGCAAACAAGCGAGTGCCACGCACGCTTCCTCTTGCAGCCCGGGCCATTCGCACAGCAGCCTGCTGCTCTGCCTTCGTTCTTATGCTCTTCGTAGCAGGTCGCGCTTTCGTTTAGCTGGAGACGAACAGTCGTCTGCTTCTCGCCCAGAGAGCACGGTGCTGGCAGCGAAAGCCTCCAGGCTGCTGCCTCTGCCCAAACACGCCTGGCCTCTGCACTTTCTCTCTCAGCGCTAGGTAGCAGCACATTCGGTCTGCGTGGTAGCCTGAATCTTAACGGAAAGCTTCTCAGCTAAGTCTCGCACAGAGAACAGTTTGAGGTCAACGAGCTTAGCCGGAGCTTACCCTCGACGCGTGGAAACCTGTATTTGCAGCACATCCTAGTGGTAGCCCTCTTTCCTTTCCAGCCTGCACAGCGCCGGCAGACGGCGGTGCTCTCTGCACCTGCCTTCTCACTTGCAAGTACCAGCGCCAAGCTTACAGCCTTGCAGGGAGCGAAGAGGCGGATAGGCGTCTCGCCCAGAAGAAGGTGCCAGGACCAAAAGATGGTCTTCCTTTCTGCTGCTCCTTGCCCGAATTGTGGTGCTGCGTTGAAAGTCTTGCCCAGCGAAAAGCTACTCCAGCAAGTGTTTCTCTCCAAACGCATTTCGCTGAGCGAGAGCTACACGGACAGTTTGCACTCGGTGAAACAGCAAGAAAATGCTTGTCCGTCGAGCTGAAGGAAAATCCCTGCACAGCACACTGTGGCTGCGTGCAGTGTTCACGCTGAAGAGCGGCAAAGCTCCAAGCCATGGCTGGGCTTCCCTTCTGTCCAGAGCACAGAAGGCGAAGAACCAAGCAGCTGGGCACCGGGCTCATGTACTCAGGGGAGCCAATTTCAAATGTCCAGCCAAGAGCTGCTTCACAAGCACATGCAGCTGAGAATGCTCTGGCTGCTTCAGAAAGGAAGGCGCAGCCCTTGCACTCCTGGACACAAGCTGGCCAGCAGCAGGTTCCTAAACCTTCCGTGCTGCAGAGTGCATGCAGCTGGAGCACAGCCAGGAGGAGGCGTCCAGAAAGAAGGCGTTCTTCAAGCCCCCCCCTCCTCCAGGCAGCCTTGAAACTGAGCACAACAAACTGCGCCTCGGGGAGCTTCTTCTTTCCTCAGCTAGATGGACCGTCCCCTTCTTCACTCTCGCAGCTCCCTTGCCCACTTGCAGCAGCTGCTGCCAAAGAAAAAGGCTCCAGGGGTAACAGCCTCTGCTGGGCTGAACCTTCCCCTTGCCTCACGTCAAGCACCAGAAACTGTCCTCTGCACTCTGTTTTTCCCTTCTCCACCGCATCTACCACTGTCATCTCTGCATCTCCAAGCATGAAGCTAGCAGAATTGGTTCCAGGGAATACTGGAAGAGAAATAGGTAGCAGCACAAGTAGCCGCAGCTTGAACTTTCTGCTTCCGACTGCTAAAGTGAATCCGCAAACAAGCGAGTGCCACGCACGCTTCCTCTTGCAGCCCGGGCCATTCGCACAGCAGCCTGCTGCTCTGCCTTCGTTCTTATGCTCTTCGTAGCAGGTCGCGCTTTCGTTTAGCTGGAGACGAACAGTCGTCTGCTTCTCGCCCAGAGAGCACGGTGCTGGCAGCGAAAGCCTCCAGGCTGCTGCCTCTGCCCAAACACGCCTGGCCTCTGCACTTTCTCTCTCAGCGCTACGTAGCAGCACATTCGGTCTGCGTGGTAGCCTGAATCTTAACGGAAAGCTTCTCAGCTAAGTCTCGCACAGAGAACAGTTTGAGGTCAACGAGCTTAGCCGGAGCTTACCCTCGACGCGTGGAAACCTGTATTTGCAGCACATCCTAGTGGTAGCCCTCTTTCCTTTCCAGCCTGCACAGCGCCGGCAGACGGCGGTGCTCTCTGCACCTGCCTTCTCACTTGCAAGTACCAGCGCCAAGCTTACAGCCTTGCAGGGAGCGAAGAGGCGGATAGGCGTCTCGCCCAGAAGAAGGTGCCAGGACCAAAAGATGGTCTTCCTTTCTGCTGCTCCTTGCCCGAATTGTGGTGCTGCGTTGAAAGTCTTGCCCAGCGAAAAGCTACTCCAGCAAGTGTTTCTCTCCAAACGCATTTCGCTGAGCGAGAGCTACACGGACAGTTTGCACTCGGTGAAACAGCAAGAAAATGCTTGTCCGTCGAGCTGAAGGAAAATCCCTGCACAGCACACTGTGGCTGCGTGCAGTGTTCACGCTGAAGAGCGGCAAAGCTCCAAGCCATGGCTGGGCTTCACTTCTGTCCAGAGCACAGAAGGCGAAGAACCAAGCAGCTGGGCACCGGGCTCATGTACTCAGGGGAGCCAATTTCAAATGTCCAGCCAAGAGCTGCTTCACAAGCACATGCAGCTGAGAATGCTCTGGCTGCTTCAGAAAGGAAGGCGCAGCCCTTGCACTCCTGGGCACAAGCTGGCCAGCAGCAGGTTCCTAAACCTTGCGTGCTGCAGAGTGCATGCAGCTGGAGCACAGCCAGGAGGAGGCGTCCAGAAAGAAGGCGTTCTTCAAGCCCCCCCCTCCTCCAGGCAGCCTTGAAACTGAGCACAACAAACTGCGCCTCGGGGAGCTTCTTCTTTCCTCAGCTAGATGGACCGTCCCCTTCTTCACTCTCGCAGCTCCCTTGCCCACTTGCAGCAGCTGCTGCCAAAGAAAAAGGCTCCAGGGGTAACAGCCTCTGCTGGGCTGAACCTTCCCCTTGCCTCACGTCAAGCACCAGAAACTGTCCTCTGCACTCTGTTTTTCCCTTCTCCACCGCATCTACCACTGTCATCTCTGCATCTCCAAGCATGAAGCTAGCAGAATTGGTTCCAGGGAATACTGGAAGAGAAATAGGTAGCAGCACAAGTAGCCGCAGCTTGAACTTTCTGCTTCCGACTGCTAAAGTGAATCCGCAAACAAGCGAGTGCCACGCACGCTTCCTCTTGCAGCCCGGGCCATTCGCACAGCAGCCTGCTGCTCTGCCTTCGTTCTTATGCTCTTCGTAGCAGGTCGCGCTTTCGTTTAGCTGGAGACGAACAGTCGTCTGCTTCTCGCCCAGAGAGCACGGTGCTGGCAGCGAAAGCCTCCAGGCTGCTGCCTCTGCCCAAACACGCCTGGCCTCTGCACTTTCTCTCTCAGCGCTACGTAGCAGCACATTCGGTCTGCGTGGTAGCCTGAATCTTAACGGAAAGCTTCTCAGCTAAGTCTCGCACAGAGAACAGTTTGAGGTCAACGAGCTTAGCCGGAGCTTACCCTCGACGCGTGGAAACCTGTATTTGCAGCACATCCTAGTGGTAGCCCTCTTTCCTTTCCAGCCTGCACAGCGCCGGCAGACGGCGGTGCTCTCTGCACCTGCCTTCTCACTTGCAAGTACCAGCGCCAAGCTTACAGCCTTGCAGGGAGCGAAGAGGCGGATAGGCGTCTCGCCCAGAAGAAGGTGCCAGGACCAAAAGATGGTCTTCCTTTCTGCTGCTCCTTGCCCGAATTGTGGTGCTGCGTTGAAAGTCTTGCCCAGCGAAAAGCTACTCCAGCAAGTGTTTCTCTCCAAACGCATTTCGCTGAGCGAGAGCTACACGGACAGTTTGCACTCGGTGAAACAGCAAGAAAATGCTTGTCCGTCGAGCTGAAGGAAAATCCCTGCACAGCACACTGTGGCTGCGTGCAGTGTTCACGCTGAAGAGCGGCAAAGCTCCAAGCCATGGCTGGGCTTCACTTCTGTCCAGAGCACAGAAGGCGAAGAACCAAGCAGCTGGGCACCGGGCTCATGTACTCAGGGGAGCCAATTTCAAATGTCCAGCCAAGAGCTGCTTCACAAGCACATGCAGCTGAGAATGCTCTGGCTGCTTCAGAAAGGAAGGCGCAGCCCTTGCACTCCTGGACACAAGCTGGCCAGCAGCAGGTTCCTAAACCTTCCGTGCTGCAGAGTGCATGCAGCTGGAGCACAGCCAGAAGGAGGCGTCCAGAAAGAAGGCGTTCTTCAAGTCCCCCCCTCCTCCAGGCAGCCTTGAAACTGAGCACAACAAACTGCGCCTCGGGGAGCTTCTTCTTTCCTCAGCTAGATGGACCGTCCCCTTCTTCACTCTCGCAGCTCCCTTGCCCACTTGCAGCAGCTGCTGCCAAAGAAAAAGGCTCCAGGGGTAACAGCCTCTGCTGGGCTGAACCTTCCCCTTGCCTCACGTCAAGCACCAGAAACTGTCCTCTGCACTCTGTTTTTCCCTTCTCCACCGCATCTACCACTGTCATCTCTGCATCTCCAAGCATGAAGCTAGCAGAATTGGTTCCAGGGAATACTGGAAGAGAAATAGGTAGCAGCACAAGTAGCCGCAGGTTGAACTTTCTGCTTCCGACTGCTAAAGTGAATCCGCAAACAAGCGAGTGCCACGCACGCTTCCTCTTGCAGCCCGGGCCATTCGCACAGCAGCCTGCTGCTCTGCCTTCGTTCTTATGCTCTTCGTAGCAGGTCGCGCTTTCGTTTAGCTGGAGACGAACAGTCGTCTGCTTCTCGCCCAGAGAGCACGGTGCTGGCAGCGAAAGCCTCCAGGCTGCTGCCTCTGCCCAAACACGCCTGGCCTCTGCACTTTCTCTCTCAGCGCTAGGTAGCAGCACATTCGGTCTGCGTGGTAGCCTGAATCTTAACGGAAAGCTTCTCAGCTAAGTCTCGCACAGAGAACAGTTTGAGGTCAACGAGCTTAGCCGGAGCTTACCCTCGACGCGTGGAAACCTGTATTTGCAGCACATCCTAGTGGTAGCCCTCTTTCCTTTCCAGCCTGCACAGCGCCGGCAGACGGCGGTGCTCTCTGCACCTGCCTTCTCACTTGCAAGTACCAGCGCCAAGCTTACAGCCTTGCAGGGAGCGAAGAGGCGGATAGGCGTCTCGCCCAGAAGAAGGTGCCAGGACCAAAAGATGGTCTTCCTTTCTGCTGCTCCTTGCCCGAATTGTGGTGCTGCGTTGAAAGTCTTGCCCAGCGAAAAGCTACTCCAGCAAGTGTTTCTCTCCAAACGCATTTCGCTGAGCGAGAGCTACACGGACAGTTTGCACTCGGTGAAACAGCAAGAAAATGCTTGTCCGTCGAGCTGAAGGAAAATCCCTGCACAGCACACTGTGGCTGCGTGCAGTGTTCACGCTGAAGAGCGGCAAAGCTCCAAGCCATGGCTGGGCTTCCCTTCTGTCCAGAGCACAGAAGGCGAAGAACCAAGCAGCTGGGCACCGGGCTCATGTACTCAGGGGAGCCAATTTCAAATGTCCAGCCAAGAGCTGCTTCACAAGCACATGCAGCTGAGAATGCTCTGGCTGCTTCAGAAAGGAAGGCGCAGCCCTTGCACTCCTGGACACAAGCTGGCCAGCAGCAGGTTCCTAAACCTTCCGTGCTGCAGAGTGCATGCAGCTGGAGCACAGCCAGGAGGAGGCGTCCAGAAAGAAGGCGTTCTTCAAGCCCCCCCCTCCTCCAGGCAGCCTTGAAACTGAGCACAACAAACTGCGCCTCGGGGAGCTTCTTCTTTCCTCAGCTAGATGGACCGTCCCCTTCTTCACTCTCGCAGCTCCCTTGCCCACTTGCAGCAGCTGCTGCCAAAGAAAAAGGCTCCAGGGGTAACAGCCTCTGCTGGGCTGAACCTTCCCCTTGCCTCTCGTCAAGCACCAGAAACTGTCCTCTGCACTCTGTTTTTCCCTTCTCCACCGCATCTACCACTGTCATCTCTGCATCTCCAAGCATGAAGCTAGCAGAATTGGTTCCAGGGAATACTGGAAGAGAAATAGGTAGCAGCACAAGTAGCCGCAGCTTGAACTTTCTGCTTCCGACTGCTAAAGTGAATCCGCAAACAAGCGAGTGCCACGCACGCTTCCTCTTGCAGCCCGGGCCATTCGCACAGCAGCCTGCTGCTCTGCCTTCGTTCTTATGCTCTTCGTAGCAGGTCGCGCTTTCGTTTAGCTGGAGACGAACAGTCGTCTGCTTCTCGCCCAGAGAGCACGGTGCTGGCAGCGAAAGCCTCCAGGCTGCTGCCTCTGCCCAAACACGCCTGGCCTCTGCACTTTCTCTCTCAGCGCTACGTAGCAGCACATTCGGTCTGCGTGGTAGCCTGAATCTTAACGGAAAGCTTCTCAGCTAAGTCTCGCACAGAGAACAGTTTGAGGTCAACGAGCTTAGCCGGAGCTTACCCTCGACGCGTGCAAACCTGTATTTGCAGCACATCCTAGTGGTAGCCCTCTTTCCTTTCCAGCCTGCACAGCGCCGGCAGACGGCGGTGCTCTCTGCACCTGCCTTCTCACTTGCAAGTACCAGCGCCAAGCTTACAGCCTTGCAGGGAGCGAAGAGGCGGATAGGCGTCTCGCCCAGAAGAAGGTGCCAGGACTAAAAGATGGTCTTCCTTTCTGCTGCTCCTTGCCCGAATTGTGGTGCTGCGTTGAAAGTCTTGCCCAGCGAAAAGCTACTCCAGCAAGTGTTTCTCTCCAAACGCATTTCGCTGAGCGAGAGCTACACGGACAGTTTGCACTCGGTGAAACAGCAAGAAAATGCTTGTCCGTCGAGCTGAAGGAAAATCCCTGCACAGCACACTGTGGCTGCGTGCAGTGTTCACGCTGAAGAGCGGCAAAGCTCCAAGCCATGGCTGGGCTTCACTTCTGTCCAGAGCACAGAAGGCGAAGAACCAAGCAGCTGGGCACCGGGCTCATGTACTCAGGGGAGCCAATTTCAAATGTCCAGCCAAGAGCTGCTTCACAAGCACATGCAGCTGAGAATGCTCTGGCTGCTTCAGAAAGGAAGGCGCAGCCCTTGCACTCCTGGACACAAGCTGGCCAGCAGCAGGTTCCTAAACCTTCCGTGCTGCAGAGTGCATGCAGCTGGAGCACAGCCAGAAGGAGGCGTCCAGAAAGAAGGCGTTCTTCAAGCCCCCCCCTCCTCCAGGCAGCCTTGAAACTGAGCACAACAAACTGCGCCTCGGGGAGCTTCTTCTTTCCTCAGATAGATGGACCGTCCCCTTCTTCACTCTCGCAGCTCCCTTGCCCACTTGCAGCAGCTGCTGCCAAAGGAAAAGGCTCCAGGGGTAACAGCCTCTGCTGGGCTGAACCTTCCCCTTGCCTCACGTCAAGCACCAGAAACTGTCCTCTGCACTCTGTTTTTCCCTTCTCCACCGCATCTACCACTGTCATCTCTGCATCTCCAAGCATGAAGCTAGCAGAATTGGTTCCAGGGAATACTGGAAGAGAAATAGGTAGCAGCACAAGTAGCCGCAGCTTGAACTTTCTGCTTCCGACTGCTAAAGTGAATCCGCAAACAAGCGAGTGCCACGCACGCTTCCTCTTGCAGCCCGGGCCATTCGCACAGCAGCCTGCTGCTCTGCCTTCGTTCTTATGCTCTTCGTAGCAGGTCGCGCTTTCGTTTAGCTGGAGACGAACAGTCGTCTGCTTCTCGCCCAGAGAGCACGGTGCTGGCAGCGAAAGCCTCCAGGCTGCTGCCTCTGCCCAAACACGCCTGGCCTCTGCACTTTCTCTCTCAGCGCTAGGTAGCAGCACATTCGGTCTGCGTGGTAGCCTGAATCTTAACGGAAAGCTTCTCAGCTAAGTCTCGCACAGAGAACAGTTTGAGGTCAACGAGCTTAGCCGGAGCTTACCCTCGACGCGTGGAAACCTGTATTTGCAGCACATCCTAGTGGTAGCCCTCTTTCCTTTCCAGCCTGCACAGCGCCGGCAGACGGCGGTGCTCTCTGCACCTGCCTTCTCACTTGCAAGTACCAGCGCCAAGCTTACAGCCTTGCAGGGAGCGAAGAGGCGGATAGGCGTCTCGCCCAGAAGAAGGTGCCAGGACCAAAAGATGGTCTTCCTTTCTGCTGCTCCTTGCCCGAATTGTGGTGCTGCGTTGAAAGTCTTGCCCAGCGAAAAGCTACTCCAGCAAGTGTTTCTCTCCAAACGCATTTCGCTGAGCGAGAGCTACACGGACAGTTTGCACTCGGTGAAACAGCAAGAAAATGCTTGTCCGTCGAGCTGAAGGAAAATCCCTGCACAGCACACTGTGGCTGCGTGCAGTGTTCACGCTGAAGAGCGGCAAAGCTCCAAGCCATGGCTGGGCTTCACTTCTGTCCAGAGCACAGAAGGCGAAGAACCAAGCAGCTGGGCACCGGGCTCATGTACTCAGGGGAGCCAATTTCAAATGTCCAGCCAAGAGCTGCTTCACAAGCACATGCAGCTGAGAATGCTCTGGCTGCTTCAGAAAGGAAGGCGCAGCCCTTGCACTCCTGGACACAAGCTGGCCAGCAGCAGGTTCCTAAACCTTCCGTGCTGCAGAGTGCATGCAGCTGGAGCACAGCCAGAAGGAGGCGTCCAGAAAGAAGGCGTTCTTCAAGTCCCCCCCTCCTCCAGGCAGCCTTGAAACTGAGCACAACAAACTGCGCCTCGGGGAGCTTCTTCTTTCCTCAGCTAGATGGACCGTCCCCTTCTTCACTCTCGCAGCTCCCTTGCCCACTTGCAGCAGCTGCTGCCAAAGAAAAAGGCTCCAGGGGTAACAGCCTCTGCTGGGCTGAACCTTCCCCTTGCCTCACGTCAAGCACCAGAAACTGTCCTCTGCACTCTGTTTTTCCCTTCTCCACCGCATCTACCACTGTCATCTCTGCATCTCCAAGCATGAAGCTAGCAGAATTGGTTCCAGGGAATACTGGAAGAGAAATAGGTAGCAGCACAAGTAGCCGCAGGTTGAACTTTCTGCTTCCGACTGCTAAAGTGAATCCGCAAACAAGCGAGTGCCACGCACGCTTCCTCTTGCAGCCCGGGCGATTCGCACAGCAGCCTGCTGCTCTGCCTTCGTTCTTATGCTCTTCGTAGCAGGTCGCGCTTTCGTTTAGCTGGAGACGAACAGTCGTCTGCTTCTCGCCCAGAGAGCACGGTGCTGGCAGCGAAAGCCTCCAGGCTGCTGCCTCTGCCCAAACACGCCTGGCCTCTGCACTTTCTCTCTCAGCGCTAGGTAGCAGCACATTCGGTCTGCGTGGTAGCCTGAATCTTAACGGAAAGCTTCTCAGCTAAGTCTCGCACAGAGAACAGTTTGAGGTCAACGAGCTTAGCCGGAGCTTACCCTCGACGCGTGGAAACCTGTATTTGCAGCACATCCTAGTGGTAGCCCTCTTTCCTTTCCAGCCTGCACAGCGCCGGCAGACGGCGGTGCTCTCTGCACCTGCCTTCTCACTTGCAAGTACCAGCGCCAAGCTTACAGCCTTGCAGGGAGCGAAGAGGCGGATAGGCGTCTCGCCCAGAAGAAGGTGCCAGGACCAAAAGATGGTCTTCCTTTCTGCTGCTCCTTGCCCGAATTGTGGTGCTGCGTTGAAAGTCTTGCCCAGCGAAAAGCTACTCCAGCAAGTGTTTCTCTCCAAACGCATTTCGCTGAGCGAGAGCTACACGGACAGTTTGCACTCGGTGAAACAGCAAGAAAATGCTTGTCCGTCGAGCTGAAGGAAAATCCCTGCACAGCACACTGTGGCTGCGTGCAGTGTTCACGCTGAAGAGCGGCAAAGCTCCAAGCCATGGCTGGGCTTCCCTTCTGTCCAGAGCACAGAAGGCGAAGAACCAAGCAGCTGGGCACCGGGCTCATGTACTCAGGGGAGCCAATTTCAAATGTCCAGCCAAGAGCTGCTTCACAAGCACATGCAGCTGAGAATGCTCTGGCTGCTTCAGAAAGGAAGGCGCAGCCCTTGCACTCCTGGACACAAGCTGGCCAGCAGCAGGTTCCTAAACCTTCCGTGCTGCAGAGTGCATGCAGCTGGAGCACAGCCAGGAGGAGGCGTCCAGAAAGAAGGCGTTCTTCAAGCCCCCCCCTCCTCCAGGCAGCCTTGAAACTGAGCACAACAAACTGCGCCTCGGGGAGCTTCTTCTTTCCTCAGCTAGATGGACCGTCCCCTTCTTCACTCTCGCAGCTCCCTTGCCCACTTGCAGCAGCTGCTGCCAAAGAAAAAGGCTCCAGGGGTAACAGCCTCTGCTGGGCTGAACCTTCCCCTTGCCTCACGTCAAGCACCAGAAACTGTCCTCTGCACTCTGTTTTTCCCTTCTCCACCGCATCTACCACTGTCATCTCTGCATCTCCAAGCATGAAGCTAGCAGAATTGGTTCCAGGGAATACTGGAAGAGAAATAGGTAGCAGCACAAGTAGCCGCAGCTTGAACTTTCTGCTTCCGACTGCTAAAGTGAATCCGCAAACAAGCGAGTGCCACGCACGCTTCCTCTTGCAGCCCGGGCCATTCGCACAGCAGCCTGCTGCTCTGCCTTCGTTCTTATGCTCTTCGTAGCAGGTCGCGCTTTCGTTTAGCTGGAGACGAACAGTCGTCTGCTTCTCGCCCAGAGAGCACGGTGCTGGCAGCGAAAGCCTCCAGGCTGCTGCCTCTGCCCAAACACGCCTGGCCTCTGCACTTTCTCTCTCAGCGCTAGGTAGCAGCACATTCGGTCTGCGTGGTAGCCTGAATCTTAACGGAAAGCTTCTCAGCTAAGTCTCGCACAGAGAACAGTTTGAGGTCAACGAGCTTAGCCGGAGCTTACCCTCGACGCGTGGAAACCTGTATTTGCAGCACATCCTAGTGGTAGCCCTCTTTCCTTTCCAGCCTGCACAGCGCCGGCAGACGGCGGTGCTCTCTGCACCTGCCTTCTCACTTGCAAGTACCAGCGCCAAGCTTACAGCCTTGCAGGGAGCGAAGAGGCGGATAGGCGTCTCGCCCAGAAGAAGGTGCCAGGACCAAAAGATGGTCTTCCTTTCTGCTGCTCCTTGCCCGAATTGTGGTGCTGCGTTGAAAGTCTTGCCCAGCGAAAAGCTACTCCAGCAAGTGTTTCTCTCCAAACGCATTTCGCTGAGCGAGAGCTACACGGACAGTTTGCACTCGGTGAAACAGCAAGAAAATGCTTGTCCGTCGAGCTGAAGGAAAATCCCTGCACAGCACACTGTGGCTGCGTGCAGTGTTCACGCTGAAGAGCGGCAAAGCTCCAAGCCATGGCTGGGCTTCACTTCTGTCCAGAGCACAGAAGGCGAAGAACCAAGCAGCTGGGCACCGGGCTCATGTACTCAGGGGAGCCAATTTCAAATGTCCAGCCAAGAGCTGCTTCACAAGCACATGCAGCTGAGAATGCTCTGGCTGCTTCAGAAAGGAAGGCGCAGCCCTTGCACTCCTGGACACAAGCTGGCCAGCAGCAGGTTCCTAAACCTTCCGTGCTGCAGAGTGCATGCAGCTGGAGCACAGCCAGAAGGAGGCGTCCAGAAAGAAGGCGTTCTTCAAGCCCCCCCCTCCTCCAGGCAGCCTTGAAACTGAGCACAACAAACTGCGCCTCGGGGAGCTTCTTCTTTCCTCAGCTAGATGGACCGTCCCCTTCTTCACTCTCGCAGCTCCCTTGCCCACTTGCAGCAGCTGCTGCCAAAGGAAAAGGCTCCAGGGGTAACAGCCTCTGCTGGGCTGAACCTTCCCCTTGCCTCACGTCAAGCACCAGAAACTGTCCTCTGCACTCTGTTTTTCCCTTCTCCACCGCATCTACCACTGTCATCTCTGCATCTCCAAGCATGAAGCTAGCAGAATTGGTTCCAGGGAATACTGGAAGAGAAATAGGTAGCAGCACAAGTAGCCGCAGCTTGAACTTTCTGCTTCCGACTGCTAAAGTGAATCCGCAAACAAGCGAGTGCCACGCACGCTTCCTCTTGCAGCCCGGGCCATTCGCACAGCAGCCTGCTGCTCTGCCTTCGTTCTTATGCTCTTCGTAGCAGGTCGCGCTTTCGTTTAGCTGGAGACGAACAGTCGTCTGCTTCTCGCCCAGAGAGCACGGTGCTGGCAGCGAAAGCCTCCAGGCTGCTGCCTCTGCCCAAACACGCCTGGCCTCTGCACTTTCTCTCTCAGCGCTAGGTAGCAGCACATTCGGTCTGCGTGGTAGCCTGAATCTTAACGGAAAGCTTCTCAGCTAAGTCTCGCACAGAGAACAGTTTGAGGTCAACGAGCTTAGCCGGAGCTTACCCTCGACGCGTGGAAACCTGTATTTGCAGCACATCCTAGTGGTAGCCCTCTTTCCTTTCCAGCCTGCACAGCGCCGGCAGACGGCGGTGCTCTCTGCACCTGCCTTCTCACTTGCAAGTACCAGCGCCAAGCTTACAGCCTTGCAGGGAGCGAAGAGGCGGATAGGCGTCTCGCCCAGAAGAAGGTGCCAGGACCAAAAGATGGTCTTCCTTTCTGCTGCTCCTTGCCCGAATTGTGGTGCTGCGTTGAAAGTCTTGCCCAGCGAAAAGCTACTCCAGCAAGTGTTTCTCTCCAAACGCATTTCGCTGAGCGAGAGCTACACGGACAGTTTGCACTCGGTGAAACAGCAAGAAAATGCTTGTCCGTCGAGCTGAAGGAAAATCCCTGCACAGCACACTGTGGCTGCGTGCAGTGTTCACGCTGAAGAGCGGCAAAGCTCCAAGCCATGGCTGGGCTTCACTTCTGTCCAGAGCACAGAAGGCGAAGAACCAAGCAGCTGGGCACCGGGCTCATGTACTCAGGGGAGCCAATTTCAAATGTCCAGCCAAGAGCTGCTTCACAAGCACATGCAGCTGAGAATGCTCTGGCTGCTTCAGAAAGGAAGGCGCAGCCCTTGCACTCCTGGACACAAGCTGGCCAGCAGCAGGTTCCTAAACCTTCCGTGCTGCAGAGTGCATGCAGCTGGAGCACAGCCAGAAGGAGGCGTCCAGAAAGAAGGCGTTCTTCAAGCCCCCCCCTCCTCCAGGCAGCCTTGAAACTGAGCACAACAAACTGCGCCTCGGGGAGCTTCTTCTTTCCTCAGATAGATGGACCGTCCCCTTCTTCACTCTCGCAGCTCCCTTGCCCACTTGCAGCAGCTGCTGCCAAAGGAAAAGGCTCCAGGGGTAACAGCCTCTGCTGGGCTGAACCTTCCCCTTGCCTCACGTCAAGCACCAGAAACTGTCCTCTGCACTCTGTTTTTCCCTTCTCCACCGCATCTACCACTGTCATCTCTGCATCTCCAAGCATGAAGCTAGCAGAATTGGTTCCAGGGAATACTGGAAGAGAAATAGGTAGCAGCACAAGTAGCCGCAGCTTGAACTTTCTGCTTCCGACTGCTAAAGTGAATCCGCAAACAAGCGAGTGCCACGCACGCTTCCTCTTGCAGCCCGGGCGATTCGCACAGCAGCCTGCTGCTCTGCCTTCGTTCTTATGCTCTTCGTAGCAGGTCGCGCTTTCGTTTAGCTGGAGACGAACAGTCGTCTGCTTCTCGCCCAGAGAGCACGGTGCTGGCAGCGAAAGCCTCCAGGCTGCTGCCTCTGCCCAAACACGCCTGGCCTCTGCACTTTCTCTCTCAGCGCTAGGTAGCAGCACATTCGGTCTGCGTGGTAGCCTGAATCTTAACGGAAAGCTTCTCAGCTAAGTCTCGCACAGAGAACAGTTTGAGGTCAACGAGCTTAGCCGGAGCTTACCCTCGACGCGTGGAAACCTGTATTTGCAGCACATCCTAGTGGTAGCCCTCTTTCCTTTCCAGCCTGCACAGCGCCGGCAGACGGCGGTGCTCTCTGCACCTGCCTTCTCACTTGCAAGTACCAGCGCCAAGCTTACAGCCTTGCAGGGAGCGAAGAGGCGGATAGGCGTCTCGCCCAGAAGAAGGTGCCAGGACTAAAAGATGGTCTTCCTTTCTCCTGCTCCTTGCCCGAATTGTGGTGCTGCGTTGAAAGTCTTGCCCAGCGAAAAGCTACTCCAGCAAGTGTTTCTCTCCAAACGCATTTCGCTGAGCGAGAGCTACACGGACAGTTTGCACTCGGTGAAACAGCAAGAAAATGCTTGTCCGTCGAGCTGAAGGAAAATCCCTGCACAGCACACTGTGGCTGCGTGCAGTGTTCACGCTGAAGAGCGGCAAAGCTCCAAGCCATGGCTGGGCTTCACTTCTGTCCAGAGCACAGAAGGCGAAGAACCAAGCAGCTGGGCACCGGGCTCATGTACTCAGGGGAGCCAATTTCAAATGTCCAGCCAAGAGCTGCTTCACAAGCACATGCAGCTGAGAATGCTCTGGCTGCTTCAGAAAGGAAGGCGCAGCCCTTGCACTCCTGGACACAAGCTGGCCAGCAGCAGGTTCCTAAACCTTCCGTGCTGCAGAGTGCATGCAGCTGGAGCACAGCCAGAAGGAGGCGTCCAGAAAGAAGGCGTTCTTCAAGCCCCCCCCTCCTCCAGGCAGCCTTGAAACTGAGCACAACAAACTGCGCCTCGGGGAGCTTCTTCTTTCCTCAGCTAGATGGACCGTCCCCTTCTTCACTCTCGCAGCTCCCTTGCCCACTTGCAGCAGCTGCTGCCAAAGGAAAAGGCTCCAGGGGTAACAGCCTCTGCTGGGCTGAACCTTCCCCTTGCCTCACGTCAAGCACCAGAAACTGTCCTCTGCACTCTGTTTTTCCCTTCTCCACCGCATCTACCACTGTCATCTCTGCATCTCCAAGCATGAAGCTAGCAGAATTGGTTCCAGGGAATACTGGAAGAGAAATAGGTAGCAGCACAAGTAGCCGCAGCTTGAACTTTCTGCTTCCGACTGCTAAAGTGAATCCGCAAACAAGCGAGTGCCACGCACGCTTCCTCTTGCAGCCCGGGCCATTCGCACAGCAGCCTGCTGCTCTGCCTTCGTTCTTATGCTCTTCGTAGCAGGTCGCGCTTTCGTTTAGCTGGAGACGAACAGTCGTCTGCTTCTCGCCCAGAGAGCACGGTGCTGGCAGCGAAAGCCTCCAGGCTGCTGCCTCTGCCCAAACACGCCTGGCCTCTGCACTTTCTCTCTCAGCGCTAGGTAGCAGCACATTCGGTCTGCGTGGTAGCCTGAATCTTAACGGAAAGCTTCTCAGCTAAGTCTCGCACAGAGAACAGTTTGAGGTCAACGAGCTTAGCCGGAGCTTACCCTCGACGCGTGGAAACCTGTATTTGCAGCACATCCTAGTGGTAGCCCTCTTTCCTTTCCAGCCTGCACAGCGCCGGCAGACGGCGGTGCTCTCTGCACCTGCCTTCTCACTTGCAAGTACCAGCGCCAAGCTTACAGCCTTGCAGGGAGCGAAGAGGCGGATAGGCGTCTCGCCCAGAAGAAGGTGCCAGGACCAAAAGATGGTCTTCCTTTCTGCTGCTCCTTGCCCGAATTGTGGTGCTGCGTTGAAAGTCTTGCCCAGCGAAAAGCTACTCCAGCAAGTGTTTCTCTCCAAACGCATTTCGCTGAGCGAGAGCTACACGGACAGTTTGCACTCGGTGAAACAGCAAGAAAATGCTTGTCCGTCGAGCTGAAGGAAAATCCCTGCACAGCACACTGTGGCTGCGTGCAGTGTTCACGCTGAAGAGCGGCAAAGCTCCAAGCCATGGCTGGGCTTCACTTCTGTCCAGAGCACAGAAGGCGAAGAACCAAGCAGCTGGGCACCGGGCTCATGTACTCAGGGGAGCCAATTTCAAATGTCCAGCCAAGAGCTGCTTCACAAGCACATGCAGCTGAGAATGCTCTGGCTGCTTCAGAAAGGAAGGCGCAGCCCTTGCACTCCTGGACACAAGCTGGCCAGCAGCAGGTTCCTAAACCTTCCGTGCTGCAGAGTGCATGCAGCTGGAGCACAGCCAGAAGGAGGCGTCCAGAAAGAAGGCGTTCTTCAAGCCCCCCCCTCCTCCAGGCAGCCTTGAAACTGAGCACAACAAACTGCGCCTCGGGGAGCTTCTTCTTTCCTCAGATAGATGGACCGTCCCCTTCTTCACTCTCGCAGCTCCCTTGCCCACTTGCAGCAGCTGCTGCCAAAGGAAAAGGCTCCAGGGGTAACAGCCTCTGCTGGGCTGAACCTTCCCCTTGCCTCACGTCAAGCACCAGAAACTGTCCTCTGCACTCTGTTTTTCCCTTCTCCACCGCATCTACCACTGTCATCTCTGCATCTCCAAGCATGAAGCTAGCAGAATTGGTTCCAGGGAATACTGGAAGAGAAATAGGTAGCAGCACAAGTAGCCGCAGGTTGAACTTTCTGCTTCCGACTGCTAAAGTGAATCCGCAAACAAGCGAGTGCCACGCACGCTTCCTCTTGCAGCCCGGGCCATTCGCACAGCAGCCTGCTGCTCTGCCTTCGTTCTTATGCTCTTCGTAGCAGGTCGCGCTTTCGTTTAGCTGGAGACGAACAGTCGTCTGCTTCTCGCCCAGAGAGCACGGTGCTGGCAGCGAAAGCCTCCAGGCTGCTGCCTCTGCCCAAACACGCCTGGCCTCTGCACTTTCTCTCTCAGCGCTAGGTAGCAGCACATTCGGTCTGCGTGGTAGCCTGAATCTTAACGGAAAGCTTCTCAGCTAAGTCTCGCACAGAGAACAGTTTGAGGTCAACGAGCTTAGCCGGAGCTTACCCTCGACGCGTGGAAACCTGTATTTGCAGCACATCCTAGTGGTAGCCCTCTTTCCTTTCCAGCCTGCACAGCGCCGGCAGACGGCGGTGCTCTCTGCACCTGCCTTCTCACTTGCAAGTACCAGCGCCAAGCTTACAGCCTTGCAGGGAGCGAAGAGGCGGATAGGCGTCTCGCCCAGAAGAAGGTGCCAGGACTAAAAGATGGTCTTCCTTTCTGCTGCTCCTTGCCCGAATTGTGGTGCTGCGTTGAAAGTCTTGCCCAGCGAAAAGCTACTCCAGCAAGTGTTTCTCTCCAAACGCATTTCGCTGAGCGAGAGCTACACGGACAGTTTGCACTCGGTGAAACAGCAAGAAAATGCTTGTCCGTCGAGCTGAAGGAAAATCCCTGCACAGCACACTGTGGCTGCGTGCAGTGTTCACGCTGAAGAGCGGCAAAGCTCCAAGCCATGGCTGGGCTTCACTTCTGTCCAGAGCACAGAAGGCGAAGAACCAAGCAGCTGGGCACCGGGCTCATGTACTCAGGGGAGCCAATTTCAAATGTCCAGCCAAGAGCTGCTTCACAAGCACATGCAGCTGAGAATGCTCTGGCTGCTTCAGAAAGGAAGGCGCAGCCCTTGCACTCCTGGACACAAGCTGGCCAGCAGCAGGTTCCTAAACCTTCCGTGCTGCAGAGTGCATGCAGCTGGAGCACAGCCAGAAGGAGGCGTCCAGAAAGAAGGCGTTCTTCAAGCCCCCCCCTCCTCCAGGCAGCCTTGAAACTGAGCACAACAAACTGCGCCTCGGGGAGCTTCTTCTTTCCTCAGATAGATGGACCGTCCCCTTCTTCACTCTCGCAGCTCCCTTGCCCACTTGCAGCAGCTGCTGCCAAAGGAAAAGGCTCCAGGGGTAACAGCCTCTGCTGGGCTGAACCTTCCCCTTGCCTCACGTCAAGCACCAGAAACTGTCCTCTGCACTCTGTTTTTCCCTTCTCCACCGCATCTACCACTGTCATCTCTGCATCTCCAAGCATGAAGCTAGCAGAATTGGTTCCAGGGAATACTGGAAGAGAAATAGGTAGCAGCACAAGTAGCCGCAGGTTGAACTTTCTGCTTCCGACTGCTAAAGTGAATCCGCAAACAAGCGAGTGCCACGCACGCTTCCTCTTGCAGCCCGGGCCATTCGCACAGCAGCCTGCTGCTCTGCCTTCGTTCTTATGCTCTTCGTAGCAGGTCGCGCTTTCGTTTAGCTGGAGACGAACAGTCGTCTGCTTCTCGCCCAGAGAGCACGGTGCTGGCAGCGAAAGCCTCCAGGCTGCTGCCTCTGCCCAAACACGCCTGGCCTCTGCACTTTCTCTCTCAGCGCTAGGTAGCAGCACATTCGGTCTGCGTGGTAGCCTGAATCTTAACGGAAAGCTTCTCAGCTAAGTCTCGCACAGAGAACAGTTTGAGGTCAACGAGCTTAGCCGGAGCTTACCCTCGACGCGTGGAAACCTGTATTTGCAGCACATCCTAGTGGTAGCCCTCTTTCCTTTCCAGCCTGCACAGCGCCGGCAGACGGCGGTGCTCTCTGCACCTGCCTTCTCACTTGCAAGTACCAGCGCCAAGCTTACAGCCTTGCAGGGAGCGAAGAGGCGGATAGGCGTCTCGCCCAGAAGAAGGTGCCAGGACCAAAAGATGGTCTTCCTTTCTCCTGCTCCTTGCCCGAATTGTGGTGCTGCGTTGAAAGTCTTGCCCAGCGAAAAGCTACTCCAGCAAGTGTTTCTCTCCAAACGCATTTCGCTGAGCGAGAGCTACACGGACAGTTTGCACTCGGTGAAACAGCAAGAAAATGCTTGTCCGTCGAGCTGAAGGAAAATCCCTGCACAGCACACTGTGGCTGCGTGCAGTGTTCACGCTGAAGAGCGGCAAAGCTCCAAGCCATGGCTGGGCTTCACTTCTGTCCAGAGCACAGAAGGCGAAGAACCAAGCAGCTGGGCACCGGGCTCATGTACTCAGGGGAGCCAATTTCAAATGTCCAGCCAAGAGCTGCTTCACAAGCACATGCAGCTGAGAATGCTCTGGCTGCTTCAGAAAGGAAGGCGCAGCCCTTGCACTCCTGGGCACAAGCTGGCCAGCAGCAGGTTCCTAAACCTTGCGTGCTGCAGAGTGCATGCAGCTGGAGCACAGCCAGGAGGAGGCGTCCAGAAAGAAGGCGTTCTTCAAGCCCCCCCCTCCTCCAGGCAGCCTTGAAACTGAGCACAACAAACTGCGCCTCGGGGAGCTTCTTCTTTCCTCAGCTAGATGGACCGTCCCCTTCTTCACTCTCGCAGCTCCCTTGCCCACTTGCAGCAGCTGCTGCCAAAGAAAAAGGCTCCAGGGGTAACAGCCTCTGCTGGGCTGAACCTTCCCCTTGCCTCACGTCAAGCACCAGAAACTGTCCTCTGCACTCTGTTTTTCCCTTCTCCACCGCATCTACCACTGTCATCTCTGCATCTCCAAGCATGAAGCTAGCAGAATTGGTTCCAGGGAATACTGGAAGAGAAATAGGTAGCAGCACAAGTAGCCGCAGCTTGAACTTTCTGCTTCCGACTGCTAAAGTGAATCCGCAAACAAGCGAGTGCCACGCACGCTTCCTCTTGCAGCCCGGGCGATTCGCACAGCAGCCTGCTGCTCTGCCTTCGTTCTTATGCTCTTCGTAGCAGGTCGCGCTTTCGTTTAGCTGGAGACGAACAGTCGTCTGCTTCTCGCCCAGAGAGCACGGTGCTGGCAGCGAAAGCCTCCAGGCTGCTGCCTCTGCCCAAACACGCCTGGCCTCTGCACTTTCTCTCTCAGCGCTAGGTAGCAGCACATTCGGTCTGCGTGGTAGCCTGAATCTTAACGGAAAGCTTCTCAGCTAAGTCTCGCACAGAGAACAGTTTGAGGTCAACGAGCTTAGCCGGAGCTTACCCTCGACGCGTGGAAACCTGTATTTGCAGCACATCCTAGTGGTAGCCCTCTTTCCTTTCCAGCCTGCACAGCGCCGGCAGACGGCGGTGCTCTCTGCACCTGCCTTCTCACTTGCAAGTACCAGCGCCAAGCTTACAGCCTTGCAGGGAGCGAAGAGGCGGATAGGCGTCTCGCCCAGAAGAAGGTGCCAGGACCAAAAGATGGTCTTCCTTTCTGCTGCTCCTTGCCCGAATTGTGGTGCTGCGTTGAAAGTCTTGCCCAGCGAAAAGCTACTCCAGCAAGTGTTTCTCTCCAAACGCATTTCGCTGAGCGAGAGCTACACGGACAGTTTGCACTCGGTGAAACAGCAAGAAAATGCTTGTCCGTCGAGCTGAAGGAAAATCCCTGCACAGCACACTGTGGCTGCGTGCAGTGTTCACGCTGAAGAGCGGCAAAGCTCCAAGCCATGGCTGGGCTTCACTTCTGTCCAGAGCACAGAAGGCGAAGAACCAAGCAGCTGGGCACCGGGCTCATGTACTCAGGGGAGCCAATTTCAAATGTCCAGCCAAGAGCTGCTTCACAAGCACATGCAGCTGAGAATGCTCTGGCTGCTTCAGAAAGGAAGGCGCAGCCCTTGCACTCCTGGACACAAGCTGGCCAGCAGCAGGTTCCTAAACCTTCCGTGCTGCAGAGTGCATGCAGCTGGAGCACAGCCAGAAGGAGGCGTCCAGAAAGAAGGCGTTCTTCAAGCCCCCCCCCCTCCAGGCAGCCTTGAAACTGAGCACAACAAACTGCGCCTCGGGGAGCTTCTTCTTTCCTCAGATAGATGGACCGTCCCCTTCTTCACTCTCGCAGCTCCCTTGCCCACTTGCAGCAGCTGCTGCCAAAGGAAAAGGCTCCAGGG
Source organism: Corvus hawaiiensis (assembly GCF_020740725.1). Taxonomy (NCBI): domain Eukaryota; kingdom Metazoa; phylum Chordata; class Aves; order Passeriformes; family Corvidae; genus Corvus; species Corvus hawaiiensis. Next base: position 7,270,562 of record NC_063216.1, read on the forward strand.
GTAACAGCCTCTGCTGGGCTGAACCTTCCCCTTGCCTCACGTCAAGCACCAGAAACTGTCCTCTGCACTCTGTTTTTCCCTTCTCCACCGCATCTACCACTGTCATCTCTGCATCTCCAAGCATGAAGCTAGCAGAATTGGTTCCAGGGAATACTGGAAGAGAAATAGGTAGCAGCACAAGTAGCCGCAGCTTGAACTTTCTGCTTCCGACTGCTAAAGTGAATCCGCAAACAAGCGAGTGCCACGCACGCTTCCTCTTGCAGCCCGGGCGATTCGCACAGCAGCCTGCTGCTCTGCCTTCGTTCTTATGCTCTTCGTAGCAGGTCGCGCTTTCGTTTAGCTGGAGACGAACAGTCGTCTGCTTCTCGCCCAGAGAGCACGGTGCTGGCAGCGAAAGCCTCCAGGCTGCTGCCTCTGCCCAAACACGCCTGGCCTCTGCACTTTCTCTCTCAGCGCTAGGTAGCAGCACATTCGGTCTGCGTGGTAGCCTGAATCTTAACGGAAAGCTTCTCAGCTAAGTCTCGCACAGAGAACAGTTTGAGGTCAACGAGCTTAGCCGGAGCTTACCCTCGACGCGTGGAAACCTGTATTTGCAGCACATCCTAGTGGTAGCCCTCTTTCCTTTCCAGCCTGCACAGCGCCGGCAGACGGCGGTGCTCTCTGCACCTGCCTTCTCACTTGCAAGTACCAGCGCCAAGCTTACAGCCTTGCAGGGAGCGAAGAGGCGGATAGGCGTCTCGCCCAGAAGAAGGTGCCAGGACCAAAAGATGGTCTTCCTTTCTGCTGCTCCTTGCCCGAATTGTGGTGCTGCGTTGAAAGTCTTGCCCAGCGAAAAGCTACTCCAGCAAGTGTTTCTCTCCAAACGCATTTCGCTGAGCGAGAGCTACACGGACAGTTTGCACTCGGTGAAACAGCAAGAAAATGCTTGTCCGTCGAGCTGAAGGAAAATCCCTGCACAGCACACTGTGGCTGCGTGCAGTGTTCACGCTGAAGAGCGGCAAAGCTCCAAGCCATGGCTGGGCTTCACTTCTGTCCAGAGCACAGAAGGCGAAGAACCAAGCAGCTGGGCACCGGGCTCATGTACTCAGGGGAGCCAATTTCAAATGTCCAGCCAAGAGCTGCTTCACAAGCACATGCAGCTGAGAATGCTCTGGCTGCTTCAGAAAGGAAGGCGCAGCCCTTGCACTCCTGGACACAAGCTGGCCAGCAGCAGGTTCCTAAACCTTCCGTGCTGCAGAGTGCATGCAGCTGGAGCACAGCCAGAAGGAGGCGTCCAGAAAGAAGGCGTTCTTCAAGTCCCCCCCTCCTCCAGGCAGCCTTGAAACTGAGCACAACAAACTGCGCCTCGGGGAGCTTCTTCTTTCCTCAGCTAGATGGACCGTCCCCTTCTTCACTCTCGCAGCTCCCTTGCCCACTTGCAGCAGCTGCTGCCAAAGAAAAAGGCTCCAGGGGTAACAGCCTCTGCTGGGCTGAACCTTCCCCTTGCCTCACGTCAAGCACCAGAAACTGTCCTCTGCACTCTGTTTTTCCCTTCTCCACCGCATCTACCACTGTCATCTCTGCATCTCCAAGCATGAAGCTAGCAGAATTGGTTCCAGGGAATACTGGAAGAGAAATAGGTAGCAGCACAAGTAGCCGCAGCTTGAACTTTCTGCTTCCGACTGCTAAAGTGAATCCGCAAACAAGCGAGTGCCACGCACGCTTCCTCTTGCAGCCCGGGCCATTCGCACAGCAGCCTGCTGCTCTGCCTTCGTTCTTATGCTCTTCGTAGCAGGTCGCGCTTTCGTTTAGCTGGAGACGAACAGTCGTCTGCTTCTCGCCCAGAGAGCACGGTGCTGGCAGCGAAAGCCTCCAGGCTGCTGCCTCTGCCCAAACACGCCTGGCCTCTGCACTTTCTCTCTCAGCGCTAGGTAGCAGCACATTCGGTCTGCGTGGTAGCCTGAATCTTAACGGAAAGCTTCTCAGCTAAGTCTCGCACAGAGAACAGTTTGAGGTCAACGAGCTTAGCCGGAGCTTACCCTCGACGCGTGGAAACCTGTATTTGCAGCACATCCTAGTGGTAGCCCTCTTTCCTTTCCAGCCTGCACAGCGCCGGCAGACGGCGGTGCTCTCTGCACCTGCCTTCTCACTTGCAAGTACCAGCGCCAAGCTTACAGCCTTGCAGGGAGCGAAGAGGCGGATAGGCGTCTCGCCCAGAAGAAGGTGCCAGGACCAAAAGATGGTCTTCCTTTCTGCTGCTCCTTGCCCGAATTGTGGTGCTGCGTTGAAAGTCTTGCCCAGCGAAAAGCTACTCCAGCAAGTGTTTCTCTCCAAACGCATTTCGCTGAGCGAGAGCTACACGGACAGTTTGCACTCGGTGAAACAGCAAGAAAATGCTTGTCCGTCGAGCTGAAGGAAAATCCCTGCACAGCACACTGTGGCTGCGTGCAGTGTTCACGCTGAAGAGCGGCAAAGCTCCAAGCCATGGCTGGGCTTCACTTCTGTCCAGAGCACAGAAGGCGAAGAACCAAGCAGATGGGCACCGGGCTCATGTACTCAGGGGAGCCAATTTCAAATGTCCAGCCAAGAGCTGCTTCACAAGCACATGCAGCTGAGAATGCTCTGGCTGCTTCAGAAAGGAAGGCGCAGCCCTTGCACTCCTGGACACAAGCTGGCCAGCAGCAGGTTCCTAAACCTTCCGTGCTGCAGAGTGCATGCAGCTGGAGCACAGCCAGGAGGAGGCGTCCAGAAAGAAGGCGTTCTTCAAGCCCCCCCCTCCTCCAGGCAGCCTTGAAACTGAGCACAACAAACTGCGCCTCGGGGAGCTTCTTCTTTCCTCAGCTAGATGGACCGTCCCCTTCTTCACTCTCGCAGCTCCCTTGCCCACTTGCAGCAGCTGCTGCCAAAGAAAAAGGCTCCAGGGGTAACAGCCTCTGCTGGGCTGAACCTTCCCCTTGCCTCACGTCAAGCACCAGAAACTGTCCTCTGCACTCTGTTTTTCCCTTCTCCACCGCATCTACCACTGTCATCTCTGCATCTCCAAGCATGAAGCTAGCAGAATTGGTTCCAGGGAATACTGGAAGAGAAATAGGTAGCAGCACAAGTAGCCGCAGCTTGAACTTTCTGCTTCCGACTGCTAAAGTGAATCCGCAAACAAGCGAGTGCCACGCACGCTTCCTCTTGCAGCCCGGGCCATTCGCACAGCAGCCTGCTGCTCTGCCTTCGTTCTTATGCTCTTCGTAGCAGGTCGCGCTTTCGTTTAGCTGGAGACGAACAGTCGTCTGCTTCTCGCCCAGAGAGCACGGTGCTGGCAGCGAAAGCCTCCAGGCTGCTGCCTCTGCCCAAACACGCCTGGCCTCTGCACTTTCTCTCTCAGCGCTAGGTAGCAGCACATTCGGTCTGCGTGGTAGCCTGAATCTTAACGGAAAGCTTCTCAGCTAAGTCTCGCACAGAGAACAGTTTGAGGTCAACGAGCTTAGCCGGAGCTTACCCTCGACGCGTGGAAACCTGTATTTGCAGCACATCCTAGTGGTAGCCCTCTTTCCTTTCCAGCCTGCACAGCGCCGGCAGACGGCGGTGCTCTCTGCACCTGCCTTCTCACTTGCAAGTACCAGCGCCAAGCTTACAGCCTTGCAGGGAGCGAAGAGGCGGATAGGCGTCTCGCCCAGAAGAAGGTGCCAGGACCAAAAGATGGTCTTCCTTTCTGCTGCTCCTTGCCCGAATTGTGGTGCTGCGTTGAAAGTCTTGCCCAGCGAAAAGCTACTCCAGCAAGTGTTTCTCTCCAAACGCATTTCGCTGAGCGAGAGCTACACGGACAGTTTGCACTCGGTGAAACAGCAAGAAAATGCTTGTCCGTCGAGCTGAAGGAAAATCCCTGCACAGCACACTGTGGCTGCGTGCAGTGTTCACGCTGAAGAGCGGCAAAGCTCCAAGCCATGGCTGGGCTTCACTTCTGTCCAGAGCACAGAAGGCGAAGAACCAAGCAGCTGGGCACCGGGCTCATGTACTCAGGGGAGCCAATTTCAAATGTCCAGCCAAGAGCTGCTTCACAAGCACATGCAGCTGAGAATGCTCTGGCTGCTTCAGAAAGGAAGGCGCAGCCCTTGCACTCCTGGACACAAGCTGGCCAGCAGCAGGTTCCTAAACCTTGCGTGCTGCAGAGTGCATGCAGCTGGAGCACAGCCAGAAGGAGGCGTCCAGAAAGAAGGCGTTCTTCAAGTCCCCCCCTCCTCCAGGCAGCCTTGAAACTGAGCACAACAAACTGCGCCTCGGGGAGCTTCTTCTTTCCTCAGCTAGATGGACCGTCCCCTTCTTCACTCTCGCAGCTCCCTTGCCCACTTGCAGCAGCTGCTGCCAAAGAAAAAGGCTCCAGGGGTAACAGCCTCTGCTGGGCTGAACCTTCCCCTTGCCTCACGTCAAGCACCAGAAACTGTCCTCTGCACTCTGTTTTTCCCTTCTCCACCGCATCTACCACTGTCATCTCTGCATCTCCAAGCATGAAGCTAGCAGAATTGGTTCCAGGGAATACTGGAAGAGAAATAGGTAGCAGCACAAGTAGCCGCAGCTTGAACTTTCTGCTTCCGACTGCTAAAGTGAATCCGCAAACAAGCGAGTGCCACGCACGCTTCCTCTTGCAGCCCGGGCGATTCGCACAGCAGCCTGCTGCTCTGCCTTCGTTCTTATGCTCTTCGTAGCAGGTCGCGCTTTCGTTTAGCTGGAGACGAACAGTCGTCTGCTTCTCGCCCAGAGAGCACGGTGCTGGCAGCGAAAGCCTCCAGGCTGCTGCCTCTGCCCAAACACGCCTGGCCTCTGCACTTTCTCTCTCAGCGCTACGTAGCAGCACATTCGGTCTGCGTGGTAGCCTGAATCTTAACGGAAAGCTTCTCAGCTAAGTCTCGCACAGAGAACAGTTTGAGGTCAACGAGCTTAGCCGGAGCTTACCCTCGACGCGTGGAAACCTGTATTTGCAGCACATCCTAGTGGTAGCCCTCTTTCCTTTCCAGCCTGCACAGCGCCGGCAGACGGCGGTGCTCTCTGCACCTGCCTTCTCACTTGCAAGTACCAGCGCCAAGCTTACAGCCTTGCAGGGAGCGAAGAGGCGGATAGGCGTCTCGCCCAGAAGAAGGTGCCAGGACCAAAAGATGGTCTTCCTTTCTGCTGCTCCTTGCCCGAATTGTGGTGCTGCGTTGAAAGTCTTGCCCAGCGAAAAGCTACTCCAGCAAGTGTTTCTCTCCAAACGCATTTCGCTGAGCGAGAGCTACACGGACAGTTTGCACTCGGTGAAACAGCAAGAAAATGCTTGTCCGTCGAGCTGAAGGAAAATCCCTGCACAGCACACTGTGGCTGCGTGCAGTGTTCACGCTGAAGAGCGGCAAAGCTCCAAGCCATGGCTGGGCTTCACTTCTGTCCAGAGCACAGAAGGCGAAGAACCAAGCAGCTGGGCACCGGGCTCATGTACTCAGGGGAGCCAATTTCAAATGTCCAGCCAAGAGCTGCTTCACAAGCACATGCAGCTGAGAATGCTCTGGCTGCTTCAGAAAGGAAGGCGCAGCCCTTGCACTCCTGGACACAAGCTGGCCAGCAGCAGGTTCCTAAACCTTGCGTGCTGCAGAGTGCATGCAGCTGGAGCACAGCCAGAAGGAGGCGTCCAGAAAGAAGGCGTTCTTCAAGTCCCCCCCTCCTCCAGGCAGCCTTGAAACTGAGCACAACAAACTGCGCCTCGGGGAGCTTCTTCTTTCCTCAGCTAGATGGACCGTCCCCTTCTTCACTCTCGCAGCTCCCTTGCCCACTTGCAGCAGCTGCTGCCAAAGAAAAAGGCTCCAGGGGTAACAGCCTCTGCTGGGCTGAACCTTCCCCTTGCCTCACGTCAAGCACCAGAAACTGTCCTCTGCACTCTGTTTTTCCCTTCTCCACCGCATCTACCACTGTCATCTCTGCATCTCCAAGCATGAAGCTAGCAGAATTGGTTCCAGGGAATACTGGAAGAGAAATAGGTAGCAGCACAAGTAGCCGCAGCTTGAACTTTCTGCTTCCGACTGCTAAAGTGAATCCGCAAACAAGCGAGTGCCACGCACGCTTCCTCTTGCAGCCCGGGCGATTCGCACAGCAGCCTGCTGCTCTGCCTTCGTTCTTATGCTCTTCGTAGCAGGTCGCGCTTTCGTTTAGCTGGAGACGAACAGTCGTCTGCTTCTCGCCCAGAGAGCACGGTGCTGGCAGCGAAAGCCTCCAGGCTGCTGCCTCTGCCCAAACACGCCTGGCCTCTGCACTTTCTCTCTCAGCGCTAGGTAGCAGCACATTCGGTCTGCGTGGTAGCCTGAATCTTAACGGAAAGCTTCTCAGCTAAGTCTCGCACAGAGAACAGTTTGAGGTCAACGAGCTTAGCCGGAGCTTACCCTCGACGCGTGGAAACCTGTATTTGCAGCACATCCTAGTGGTAGCCCTCTTTCCTTTCCAGCCTGCACAGCGCCGGCAGACGGCGGTGCTCTCTGCACCTGCCTTCTCACTTGCAAGTACCAGCGCCAAGCTTACAGCCTTGCAGGGAGCGAAGAGGCGGATAGGCGTCTCGCCCAGAAGAAGGTGCCAGGACCAAAAGATGGTCTTCCTTTCTGCTGCTCCTTGCCCGAATTGTGGTGCTGCGTTGAAAGTCTTGCCCAGCGAAAAGCTACTCCAGCAAGTGTTTCTCTCCAAACGCATTTCGCTGAGCGAGAGCTACACGGACAGTTTGCACTCGGTGAAACAGCAAGAAAATGCTTGTCCGTCGAGCTGAAGGAAAATCCCTGCACAGCACACTGTGGCTGCGTGCAGTGTTCACGCTGAAGAGCGGCAAAGCTCCAAGCCATGGCTGGGCTTCCCTTCTGTCCAGAGCACAGAAGGCGAAGAACCAAGCAGCTGGGCACCGGGCTCATGTACTCAGGGGAGCCAATTTCAAATGTCCAGCCAAGAGCTGCTTCACAAGCACATGCAGCTGAGAATGCTCTGGCTGCTTCAGAAAGGAAGGCGCAGCCCTTGCACTCCTGGACACAAGCTGGCCAGCAGCAGGTTCCTAAACCTTCCGTGCTGCAGAGTGCATGCAGCTGGAGCACAGCCAGGAGGAGGCGTCCAGAAAGAAGGCGTTCTTCAAGCCCCCCCCTCCTCCAGGCAGCCTTGAAACTGAGCACAACAAACTGCGCCTCGGGGAGCTTCTTCTTTCCTCAGCTAGATGGACCGTCCCCTTCTTCACTCTCGCAGCTCCCTTGCCCACTTGCAGCAGCTGCTGCCAAAGAAAAAGGCTCCAGGGGTAACAGCCTCTGCTGGGCTGAACCTTCCCCTTGCCTCACGTCAAGCACCAGAAACTGTCCTCTGCACTCTGTTTTTCCCTTCTCCACCGCATCTACCACTGTCATCTCTGCATCTCCAAGCATGAAGCTAGCAGAATTGGTTCCAGGGAATACTGGAAGAGAAATAGGTAGCAGCACAAGTAGCCGCAGCTTGAACTTTCTGCTTCCGACTGCTAAAGTGAATCCGCAAACAAGCGAGTGCCACGCACGCTTCCTCTTGCAGCCCGGGCGATTCGCACAGCAGCCTGCTGCTCTGCCTTCGTTCTTATGCTCTTCGTAGCAGGTCGCGCTTTCGTTTAGCTGGAGACGAACAGTCGTCTGCTTCTCGCCCAGAGAGCACGGTGCTGGCAGCGAAAGCCTCCAGGCTGCTGCCTCTGCCCAAACACGCCTGGCCTCTGCACTTTCTCTCTCAGCGCTACGTAGCAGCACATTCGGTCTGCGTGGTAGCCTGAATCTTAACGGAAAGCTTCTCAGCTAAGTCTCGCACAGAGAACAGTTTGAGGTCAACGAGCTTAGCCGGAGCTTACCCTCGACGCGTGGAAACCTGTATTTGCAGCACATCCTAGTGGTAGCCCTCTTTCCTTTCCAGCCTGCACAGCGCCGGCAGACGGCGGTGCTCTCTGCACCTGCCTTCTCACTTGCAAGTACCAGCGCCAAGCTTACAGCCTTGCAGGGAGCGAAGAGGCGGATAGGCGTCTCGCCCAGAAGAAGGTGCCAGGACCAAAAGATGGTCTTCCTTTCTGCTGCTCCTTGCCCGAATTGTGGTGCTGCGTTGAAAGTCTTGCCCAGCGAAAAGCTACTCCAGCAAGTGTTTCTCTCCAAACGCATTTCGCTGAGCGAGAGCTACACGGACAGTTTGCACTCGGTGAAACAGCAAGAAAATGCTTGTCCGTCGAGCTGAAGGAAAATCCCTGCACAGCACACTGTGGCTGCGTGCAGTGTTCACGCTGAAGAGCGGCAAAGCTCCAAGCCATGGCTGGGCTTCCCTTCTGTCCAGAGCACAGAAGGCGAAGAACCAAGCAGCTGGGCACCGGGCTCATGTACTCAGGGGAGCCAATTTCAAATGTCCAGCCAAGAGCTGCTTCACAAGCACATGCAGCTGAGAATGCTCTGGCTGCTTCAGAAAGGAAGGCGCAGCCCTTGCACTCCTGGACACAAGCTGGCCAGCAGCAGGTTCCTAAACCTTCCGTGCTGCAGAGTGCATGCAGCTGGAGCACAGCCAGGAGGAGGCGTCCAGAAAGAAGGCGTTCTTCAAGCCCCCCCCTCCTCCAGGCAGCCTTGAAACTGAGCACAACAAACTGCGCCTCGGGGAGCTTCTTCTTTCCTCAGCTAGATGGACCGTCCCCTTCTTCACTCTCGCAGCTCCCTTGCCCACTTGCAGCAGCTGCTGCCAAAGAAAAAGGCTCCAGGGGTAACAGCCTCTGCTGGGCTGAACCTTCCCCTTGCCTCACGTCAAGCACCAGAAACTGTCCTCTGCACTCTGTTTTTCCCTTCTCCACCGCATCTACCACTGTCATCTCTGCATCTCCAAGCATGAAGCTAGCAGAATTGGTTCCAGGGAATACTGGAAGAGAAATAGGTAGCAGCACAAGTAGCCGCAGCTTGAACTTTCTGCTTCCGACTGCTAAAGTGAATCCGCAAACAAGCGAGTGCCACGCACGCTTCCTCTTGCAGCCCGGGCGATTCGCACAGCAGCCTGCTGCTCTGCCTTCGTTCTTATGCTCTTCGTAGCAGGTCGCGCTTTCGTTTAGCTGGAGACGAACAGTCGTCTGCTTCTCGCCCAGAGAGCACGGTGCTGGCAGCGAAAGCCTCCAGGCTGCTGCCTCTGCCCAAACACGCCTGGCCTCTGCACTTTCTCTCTCAGCGCTAGGTAGCAGCACATTCGGTCTGCGTGGTAGCCTGAATCTTAACGGAAAGCTTCTCAGCTAAGTCTCGCACAGAGAACAGTTTGAGGTCAACGAGCTTAGCCGGAGCTTACCCTCGACGCGTGGAAACCTGTATTTGCAGCACATCCTAGTGGTAGCCCTCTTTCCTTTCCAGCCTGCACAGCGCCGGCAGACGGCGGTGCTCTCTGCACCTGCCTTCTCACTTGCAAGTACCAGCGCCAAGCTTACAGCCTTGCAGGGAGCGAAGAGGCGGATAGGCGTCTCGCCCAGAAGAAGGTGCCAGGACTAAAAGATGGTCTTCCTTTCTGCTGCTCCTTGCCCGAATTGTGGTGCTGCGTTGAAAGTCTTGCCCAGCGAAAAGCTACTCCAGCAAGTGTTTCTCTCCAAACGCATTTCGCTGAGCGAGAGCTACACGGACAGTTTGCACTCGGTGAAACAGCAAGAAAATGCTTGTCCGTCGAGCTGAAGGAAAATCCCTGCACAGCACACTGTGGCTGCGTGCAGTGTTCACGCTGAAGAGCGGCAAAGCTCCAAGCCATGGCTGGGCTTCACTTCTGTCCAGAGCACAGAAGGCGAAGAACCAAGCAGCTGGGCACCGGGCTCATGTACTCAGGGGAGCCAATTTCAAATGTCCAGCCAAGAGCTGCTTCACAAGCACATGCAGCTGAGAATGCTCTGGCTGCTTCAGAAAGGAAGGCGCAGCCCTTGCACTCCTGGACACAAGCTGGCCAGCAGCAGGTTCCTAAACCTTCCGTGCTGCAGAGTGCATGCAGCTGGAGCACAGCCAGAAGGAGGCGTCCAGAAAGAAGGCGTTCTTCAAGCCCCCCCCTCCTCCAGGCAGCCTTGAAACTGAGCACAACAAACTGCGCCTCGGGGAGCTTCTTCTTTCCTCAGATAGATGGACCGTCCCCTTCTTCACTCTCGCAGCTCCCTTGCCCACTTGCAGCAGCTGCTGCCAAAGGAAAAGGCTCCAGGGGTAACAGCCTCTGCTGGGCTGAACCTTCCCCTTGCCTCACGTCAAGCACCAGAAACTGTCCTCTGCACTCTGTTTTTCCCTTCTCCACCGCATCTACCACTGTCATCTCTGCATCTCCAAGCATGAAGCTAGCAGAATTGGTTCCAGGGAATACTGGAAGAGAAATAGGTAGCAGCACAAGTAGCCGCAGCTTGAACTTTCTGCTTCCGACTGCTAAAGTGAATCCGCAAACAAGCGAGTGCCACGCACGCTTCCTCTTGCAGCCCGGGCCATTCGCACAGCAGCCTGCTGCTCTGCCTTCGTTCTTATGCTCTTCGTAGCAGGTCGCGCTTTCGTTTAGCTGGAGACGAACAGTCGTCTGCTTCTCGCCCAGAGAGCACGGTGCTGGCAGCGAAAGCCTCCAGGCTGCTGCCTCTGCCCAAACACGCCTGGCCTCTGCACTTTCTCTCTCAGCGCTAGGTAGCAGCACATTCGGTCTGCGTGGTAGCCTGAATCTTAACGGAAAGCTTCTCAGCTAAGTCTCGCACAGAGAACAGTTTGAGGTCAACGAGCTTAGCCGGAGCTTACCCTCGACGCGTGGAAACCTGTATTTGCAGCACATCCTAGTGGTAGCCCTCTTTCCTTTCCAGCCTGCACAGCGCCGGCAGACGGCGGTGCTCTCTGCACCTGCCTTCTCACTTGCAAGTACCAGCGCCAAGCTTACAGCCTTGCAGGGAGCGAAGAGGCGGATAGGCGTCTCGCCCAGAAGAAGGTGCCAGGACCAAAAGATGGTCTTCCTTTCTCCTGCTCCTTGCCCGAATTGTGGTGCTGCGTTGAAAGTCTTGCCCAGCGAAAAGCTACTCCAGCAAGTGTTTCTCTCCAAACGCATTTCGCTGAGCGAGAGCTACACGGACAGTTTGCACTCGGTGAAACAGCAAGAAAATGCTTGTCCGTCGAGCTGAAGGAAAATCCCTGCACAGCACACTGTGGCTGCGTGCAGTGTTCACGCTGAAGAGCGGCAAAGCTCCAAGCCATGGCTGGGCTTCACTTCTGTCCAGAGCACAGAAGGCGAAGAACCAAGCAGCTGGGCACCGGGCTCATGTACTCAGGGGAGCCAATTTCAAATGTCCAGCCAAGAGCTGCTTCACAAGCACATGCAGCTGAGAATGCTCTGGCTGCTTCAGAAAGGAAGGCGCAGCCCTTGCACTCCTGGGCACAAGCTGGCCAGCAGCAGGTTCCTAAACCTTCCGTGCTGCAGAGTGCATGCAGCTGGAGCACAGCCAGGAGGAGGCGTCCAGAAAGAAGGCGTTCTTCAAGCCCCCCCCTTTTCCAGGCAGCCTTGAAACTGAGCACAACAAACTGCGCCTCGGGGAGCTTCTTCTTTCCTCAGCTAGATGGACCGTCCCCTTCTTCACTCTCGCAGCTCCCTTGCCCACTTGCAGCAGCTGCTGCCAAAGAAAAAGGCTCCAGGGGTAACAGCCTCTGCTGGGCTGAACCTTCCCCTTGCCTCACGTCAAGCACCAGAAACTGTCCTCTGCACTCTGTTTTTCCCTTCTCCACCGCATCTACCACTGTCATCTCTGCATCTCCAAGCATGAAGCTAGCAGAATTGGTTCCAGGGAATACTGGAAGAGAAATAGGTAGCAGCACAAGTAGCCGCAGCTTGAACTTTCTGCTTCCGACTGCTAAAGTGAATCCGCAAACAAGCGAGTGCCACGCACGCTTCCTCTTGCAGCCCGGGCGATTCGCACAGCAGCCTGCTGCTCTGCCTTCGTTCTTATGCTCTTCGTAGCAGGTCGCGCTTTCGTTTAGCTGGAGACGAACAGTCGTCTGCTTCTCGCCCAGAGAGCACGGTGCTGGCAGCGAAAGCCTCCAGGCTGCTGCCTCTGCCCAAACACGCCTGGCCTCTGCACTTTCTCTCTCAGCGCTAGGTAGCAGCACATTCGGTCTGCGTGGTAGCCTGAATCTTAACGGAAAGCTTCTCAGCTAAGTCTCGCACAGAGAACAGTTTGAGGTCAACGAGCTTAGCCGGAGCTTACCCTCGACGCGTGGAAACCTGTATTTGCAGCACATCCTAGTGGTAGCCCTCTTTCCTTTCCAGCCTGCACAGCGCCGGCAGACGGCGGTGCTCTCTGCACCTGCCTTCTCACTTGCAAGTACCAGCGCCAAGCTTACAGCCTTGCAGGGAGCGAAGAGGCGGATAGGCGTCTCGCCCAGAAGAAGGTGCCAGGACCAAAAGATGGTCTTCCTTTCTGCTGCTCCTTGCCCGAATTGTGGTGCTGCGTTGAAAGTCTTGCCCAGCGAAAAGCTACTCCAGCAAGTGTTTCTCTCCAAACGCATTTCGCTGAGCGAGAGCTACACGGACAGTTTGCACTCGGTGAAACAGCAAGAAAATGCTTGTCCGTCGAGCTGAAGGAAAATCCCTGCACAGCACACTGTGGCTGCGTGCAGTGTTCACGCTGAAGAGCGGCAAAGCTCCAAGCCATGGCTGGGCTTCACTTCTGTCCAGAGCACAGAAGGCGAAGAACCAAGCAGCTGGGCACCGGGCTCATGTACTCAGGGGAGCCAATTTCAAATGTCCAGCCAAGAGCTGCTTCACAAGCACATGCAGCTGAGAATGCTCTGGCTGCTTCAGAAAGGAAGGCGCAGCCCTTGCACTCCTGGACACAAGCTGGCCAGCAGCAGGTTCCTAAACCTTCCGTGCTGCAGAGTGCATGCAGCTGGAGCACAGCCAGAAGGAGGCGTCCAGAAAGAAGGCGTTCTTCAAGTCCCCCCCTCCTCCAGGCAGCCTTGAAACTGAGCACAACAAACTGCGCCTCGGGGAGCTTCTTCTTTCCTCAGCTAGATGGACCGTCCCCTTCTTCACTCTCGCAGCTCCCTTGCCCACTTGCAGCAGCTGCTGCCAAAGAAAAAGGCTCCAGGGGTAACAGCCTCTGCTGGGCTGAACCTTCCCCTTGCCTCACGTCAAGCACCAGAAACTGTCCTCTGCACTCTGTTTTTCCCTTCTCCACCGCATCTACCACTGTCATCTCTGCATCTCCAAGCATGAAGCTAGCAGAATTGGTTCCAGGGAATACTGGAAGAGAAATAGGTAGCAGCACAAGTAGCCGCAGGTTGAACTTTCTGCTTCCGACTGCTAAAGTGAATCCGCAAACAAGCGAGTGCCACGCACGCTTCCTCTTGCAGCCCGGGCCATTCGCACAGCAGCCTGCTGCTCTGCCTTCGTTCTTATGCTCTTCGTAGCAGGTCGCGCTTTCGTTTAGCTGGAGACGAACAGTCGTCTGCTTCTCGCCCAGAGAGCACGGTGCTGGCAGCGAAAGCCTCCAGGCTGCTGCCTCTGCCCAAACACGCCTGGCCTCTGCACTTTCTCTCTCAGCGCTAGGTAGCAGCACATTCGGTCTGCGTGGTAGCCTGAATCTTAACGGAAAGCTTCTCAGCTAAGTCTCGCACAGAGAACAGTTTGAGGTCAACGAGCTTAGCCGGAGCTTACCCTCGACGCGTGGAAACCTGTATTTGCAGCACATCCTAGTGGTAGCCCTCTTTCCTTTCCAGCCTGCACAGCGCCGGCAGACGGCGGTGCTCTCTGCACCTGCCTTCTCACTTGCAAGTACCAGCGCCAAGCTTACAGCCTTGCAGGGAGCGAAGAGGCGGATAGGCGTCTCGCCCAGAAGAAGGTGCCAGGACCAAAAGATGGTCTTCCTTTCTGCTGCTCCTTGCCCGAATTGTGGTGCTGCGTTGAAAGTCTTGCCCAGCGAAAAGCTACTCCAGCAAGTGTTTCTCTCCAAACGCATTTCGCTGAGCGAGAGCTACACGGACAGTTTGCACTCGGTGAAACAGCAAGAAAATGCTTGTCCGTCGAGCTGAAGGAAAATCCCTGCACAGCACACTGTGGCTGCGTGCAGTGTTCACGCTGAAGAGCGGCAAAGCTCCAAGCCATGGCTGGGCTTCACTTCTGTCCAGAGCACAGAAGGCGAAGAACCAAGCAGCTGGGCACCGGGCTCATGTACTCAGGGGAGCCAATTTCAAATGTCCAGCCAAGAGCTGCTTCACAAGCACATGCAGCTGAGAATGCTCTGGCTGCTTCAGAAAGGAAGGCGCAGCCCTTGCACTCCTGGACACAAGCTGGCCAGCAGCAGGTTCCTAAACCTTGCGTGCTGCAGAGTGCATGCAGCTGGAGCACAGCCAGAAGGAGGCGTCCAGAAAGAAGGCGTTCTTCAAGTCCCCCCCTCCTCCAGGCAGCCTTGAAACTGAGCACAACAAACTGCGCCTCGGGGAGCTTCTTCTTTCCTCAGATAGATGGACCGTCCCCTTCTTCACTCTCGCAGCTCCCTTGCCCACTTGCAGCAGCTGCTGCCAAAGAAAAAGGCTCCAGGGGTAACAGCCTCTGCTGGGCTGAACCTTCCCCTTGCCTCACGTCAAGCACCAGAAACTGTCCTCTGCACTCTGTTTTTCCCTTCTCCACCGCATCTACCACTGTCATCTCTGCATCTCCAAGCATGAAGCTAGCAGAATTGGTTCCAGGGAATACTGGAAGAGAAATAGGTAGCAGCACAAGTAGCCGCAGCTTGAACTTTCTGCTTCCGACTGCTAAAGTGAATCCGCAAACAAGCGAGTGCCACGCACGCTTCCTCTTGCAGCCCGGGCCATTCGCACAGCAGCCTGCTGCTCTGCCTTCGTTCTTATGCTCTTCGTAGCAGGTCGCGCTTTCGTTTAGCTGGAGACGAACAGTCGTCTGCTTCTCGCCCAGAGAGCACGGTGCTGGCAGCGAAAGCCTCCAGGCTGCTGCCTCTGCCCAAACACGCCTGGCCTCTGCACTTTCTCTCTCAGCGCTAGGTAGCAGCACATTCGGTCTGCGTGGTAGCCTGAATCTTAACGGAAAGCTTCTCAGCTAAGTCTCGCACAGAGAACAGTTTGAGGTCAACGAGCTTAGCCGGAGCTTACCCTCGACGCGTGGAAACCTGTATTTGCAGCACATCCTAGTGGTAGCCCTCTTTCCTTTCCAGCCTGCACAGCGCCGGCAGACGGCGGTGCTCTCTGCACCTGCCTTCTCACTTGCAAGTACCAGCGCCAAGCTTACAGCCTTGCAGGGAGCGAAGAGGCGGATAGGCGTCTCGCCCAGAAGAAGGTGCCAGGACCAAAAGATGGTCTTCCTTTCTGCTGCTCCTTGCCCGAATTGTGGTGCTGCGTTGAAAGTCTTGCCCAGCGAAAAGCTACTCCAGCAAGTGTTTCTCTCCAAACGCATTTCGCTGAGCGAGAGCTACACGGACAGTTTGCACTCGGTGAAACAGCAAGAAAATGCTTGTCCGTCGAGCTGAAGGAAAATCCCTGCACAGCACACTGTGGCTGCGTGCAGTGTTCACGCTGAAGAGCGGCAAAGCTCCAAGCCATGGCTGGGCTTCCCTTCTGTCCAGAGCACAGAAGGCGAAGAACCAAGCAGCTGGGCACCGGGCTCATGTACTCAGGGGAGCCAATTTCAAATGTCCAGCCAAGAGCTGCTTCACAAGCACATGCAGCTGAGAATGCTCTGGCTGCTTCAGAAAGGAAGGCGCAGCCCTTGCACTCCTGGACACAAGCTGGCCAGCAGCAGGTTCCTAAACCTTCCGTGCTGCAGAGTGCATGCAGCTGGAGCACAGCCAGGAGGAGGCGTCCAGAAAGAAGGCGTTCTTCAAGCCCCCCCCTCCTCCAGGCAGCCTTGAAACTGAGCACAACAAACTGCGCCTCGGGGAGCTTCTTCTTTCCTCAGCTAGATGGACCGTCCCCTTCTTCACTCTCGCAGCTCCCTTGCCCACTTGCAGCAGCTGCTGCCAAAGAAAAAGGCTCCAGGGGTAACAGCCTCTGCTGGGCTGAACCTTCCCCTTGCCTCACGTCAAGCACCAGAAACTGTCCTCTGCACTCTGTTTTTCCCTTCTCCACCGCATCTACCACTGTCATCTCTGCATCTCCAAGCATGAAGCTAGCAGAATTGGTTCCAGGGAATACTGGAAGAGAAATAGGTAGCAGCACAAGTAGCCGCAGCTTGAACTTTCTGCTTCCGACTGCTAAAGTGAATCCGCAAACAAGCGAGTGCCACGCACGCTTCCTCTTGCAGCCCGGGCCATTCGCACAGCAGCCTGCTGCTCTGCCTTCGTTCTTATGCTCTTCGTAGCAGGTCGCGCTTTCGTTTAGCTGGAGACGAACAGTCGTCTGCTTCTCGCCCAGAGAGCACGGTGCTGGCAGCGAAAGCCTCCAGGCTGCTGCCTCTGCCCAAACACGCCTGGCCTCTGCACTTTCTCTCTCAGCGCTAGGTAGCAGCACATTCGGTCTGCGTGGTAGCCTGAATCTTAACGGAAAGCTTCTCAGCTAAGTCTCGCACAGAGAACAGTTTGAGGTCAACGAGCTTAGCCGGAGCTTACCCTCGACGCGTGGAAACCTGTATTTGCAGCACATCCTAGTGGTAGCCCTCTTTCCTTTCCAGCCTGCACAGCGCCGGCAGACGGCGGTGCTCTCTGCACCTGCCTTCTCACTTGCAAGTACCAGCGCCAAGCTTACAGCCTTGCAGGGAGCGAAGAGGCGGATAGGCGTCTCGCCCAGAAGAAGGTGCCAGGACCAAAAGATGGTCTTCCTTTCTGCTGCTCCTTGCCCGAATTGTGGTGCTGCGTTGAAAGTCTTGCCCAGCGAAAAGCTACTCCAGCAAGTGTTTCTCTCCAAACGCATTTCGCTGAGCGAGAGCTACACGGACAGTTTGCACTCGGTGAAACAGCAAGAAAATGCTTGTCCGTCGAGCTGAAGGAAAATCCCTGCACAGCACACTGTGGCTGCGTGCAGTGTTCACGCTGAAGAGCGGCAAAGCTCCAAGCCATGGCTGGGCTTCACTTCTGTCCAGAGCACAGAAGGCGAAGAACCAAGCAGCTGGGCACCGGGCTCATGTACTCAGGGGAGCCAATTTCAAATGTCCAGCCAAGAGCTGCTTCACAAGCACATGCAGCTGAGAATGCTCTGGCTGCTTCAGAAAGGAAGGCGCAGCCCTTGCACTCCTGGGCACAAGCTGGCCAGCAGCAGGTTCCTAAACCTTCCGTGCTGCAGAGTGCATGCAGCTGGAGCACAGCCAGGAGGAGGCGTCCAGAAAGAAGGCGTTCTTCAAGCCCCCCCCTCCTCCAGGCAGCCTTGAAACTGAGCACAACAAACTGCGCCTCGGGGAGCTTCTTCTTTCCTCAGCTAGATGGACCGTCCCCTTCTTCACTCTCGCAGCTCCCTTGCCCACTTGCAGCAGCTGCTGCCAAAGAAAAAGGCTCCAGGGGTAACAGCCTCTGCTGGGCTGAACCTTCCCCTTGCCTCACGTCAAGCACCAGAAACTGTCCTCTGCACTCTGTTTTTCCCTTCTCCACCGCATCTACCACTGTCATCTCTGCATCTCCAAGCATGAAGCTAGCAGAATTGGTTCCAGGGAATACTGGAAGAGAAATAGGTAGCAGCACAAGTAGCCGCAGCTTGAACTTTCTGCTTCCGACTGCTAAAGTGAATCCGCAAACAAGCGAGTGCCACGCACGCTTCCTCTTGCAGCCCGGGCCATTCGCACAGCAGCCTGCTGCTCTGCCTTCGTTCTTATGCTCTTCGTAGCAGGTCGCGCTTTCGTTTAGCTGGAGACGAACAGTCGTCTGCTTCTCGCCCAGAGAGCACGGTGCTGGCAGCGAAAGCCTCCAGGCTGCTGCCTCTGCCCAAACACGCCTGGCCTCTGCACTTTCTCTCTCAGCGCTAGGTAGCAGCACATTCGGTCTGCGTGGTAGCCTGAATCTTAACGGAAAGCTTCTCAGCTAAGTCTCGCACAGAGAACAGTTTGAGGTCAACGAGCTTAGCCGGAGCTTACCCTCGACGCGTGGAAACCTGTATTTGCAGCACATCCTAGTGGTAGCCCTCTTTCCTTTCCAGCCTGCACAGCGCCGGCAGACGGCGGTGCTCTCTGCACCTGCCTTCTCACTTGCAAGTACCAGCGCCAAGCTTACAGCCTTGCAGGGAGCGAAGAGGCGGATAGGCGTCTCGCCCAGAAGAAGGTGCCAGGACCAAAAGATGGTCTTCCTTTCTGCTGCTCCTTGCCCGAATTGTGGTGCTGCGTTGAAAGTCTTGCCCAGCGAAAAGCTACTCCAGCAAGTGTTTCTCTCCAAACGCATTTCGCTGAGCGAGAGCTACACGGACAGTTTGCACTCGGTGAAACAGCAAGAAAATGCTTGTCCGTCGAGCTGAAGGAAAATCCCTGCACAGCACACTGTGGCTGCGTGCAGTGTTCACGCTGAAGAGCGGCAAAGCTCCAAGCCATGGCTGGGCTTCACTTCTGTCCAGAGCACAGAAGGCGAAGAACCAAGCAGCTGGGCACCGGGCTCATGTACTCAGGGGAGCCAATTTCAAATGTCCAGCCAAGAGCTGCTTCACAAGCACATGCAGCTGAGAATGCTCTGGCTGCTTCAGAAAGGAAGGCGCAGCCCTTGCACTCCTGGACACAAGCTGGCCAGCAGCAGGTTCCTAAACCTTCCGTGCTGCAGAGTGCATGCAGCTGGAGCACAGCCAGAAGGAGGCGTCCAGAAAGAAGGCGTTCTTCAAGTCCCCCCCTCCTCCAGGCAGCCTTGAAACTGAGCACAACAAACTGCGCCTCGGGGAGCTTCTTCTTTCCTCAGCTAGATGGACCGTCCCCTTCTTCACTCTCGCAGCTCCCTTGCCCACTTGCAGCAGCTGCTGCCAAAGAAAAAGGCTCCAGGGGTAACAGCCTCTGCTGGGCTGAACCTTCCCCTTGCCTCACGTCAAGCACCAGAAACTGTCCTCTGCACTCTGTTTTTCCCTTCTCCACCGCATCTACCACTGTCATCTCTGCATCTCCAAGCATGAAGCTAGCAGAATTGGTTCCAGGGAATACTGGAAGAGAAATAGGTAGCAGCACAAGTAGCCGCAGGTTGAACTTTCTGCTTCCGACTGCTAAAGTGAATCCGCAAACAAGCGAGTGCCACGCACGCTTCCTCTTGCAGCCCGGGCCATTCGCACAGCAGCCTGCTGCTCTGCCTTCGTTCTTATGCTCTTCGTAGCAGGTCGCGCTTTCGTTTAGCTGGAGACGAACAGTCGTCTGCTTCTCGCCCAGAGAGCACGGTGCTGGCAGCGAAAGCCTCCAGGCTGCTGCCTCTGCCCAAACACGCCTGGCCTCTGCACTTTCTCTCTCAGCGCTAGGTAGCAGCACATTCGGTCTGCGTGGTAGCCTGAATCTTAACGGAAAGCTTCTCAGCTAAGTCTCGCACAGAGAACAGTTTGAGGTCAACGAGCTTAGCCGGAGCTTACCCTCGACGCGTGGAAACCTGTATTTGCAGCACATCCTAGTGGTAGCCCTCTTTCCTTTCCAGCCTGCACAGCGCCGGCAGACGGCGGTGCTCTCTGCACCTGCCTTCTCACTTGCAAGTACCAGCGCCAAGCTTACAGCCTTGCAGGGAGCGAAGAGGCGGATAGGCGTCTCGCCCAGAAGAAGGTGCCAGGACCAAAAGATGGTCTTCCTTTCTGCTGCTCCTTGCCCGAATTGTGGTGCTGCGTTGAAAGTCTTGCCCAGCGAAAAGCTACTCCAGCAAGTGTTTCTCTCCAAACGCATTTCGCTGAGCGAGAGCTACACGGACAGTTTGCACTCGGTGAAACAGCAAGAAAATGCTTGTCCGTCGAGCTGAAGGAAAATCCCTGCACAGCACACTGTGGCTGCGTGCAGTGTTCACGCTGAAGAGCGGCAAAGCTCCAAGCCATGGCTGGGCTTCCCTTCTGTCCAGAGCACAGAAGGCGAAGAACCAAGCAGCTGGGCACCGGGCTCATGTACTCAGGGGAGCCAATTTCAAATGTCCAGCCAAGAGCTGCTTCACAAGCACATGCAGCTGAGAATGCTCTGGCTGCTTCAGAAAGGAAGGCGCAGCCCTTGCACTCCTGGACACAAGCTGGCCAGCAGCAGGTTCCTAAACCTTCCGTGCTGCAGAGTGCATGCAGCTGGAGCACAGCCAGGAGGAGGCGTCCAGAAAGAAGGCGTTCTTCAAGCCCCCCCCTCCTCCAGGCAGCCTTGAAACTGAGCACAACAAACTGCGCCTCGGGGAGCTTCTTCTTTCCTCAGCTAGATGGACCGTCCCCTTCTTCACTCTCGCAGCTCCCTTGCCCACTTGCAGCAGCTGCTGCCAAAGAAAAAGGCTCCAGGGGTAACAGCCTCTGCTGGGCTGAACCTTCCCCTTGCCTCTCGTCAAGCACCAGAAACTGTCCTCTGCACTCTGTTTTTCCCTTCTCCACCGCATCTACCACTGTCATCTCTGCATCTCCAAGCATGAAGCTAGCAGAATTGGTTCCAGGGAATACTGGAAGAGAAATAGGTAGCAGCACAAGTAGCCGCAGGTTGAACTTTCTGCTTCCGACTGCTAAAGTGAATCCGCAAACAAGCGAGTGCCACGCACGCTTCCTCTTGCAGCCCGGGCCATTCGCACAGCAGCCTGCTGCTCTGCCTTCGTTCTTATGCTCTTCGTAGCAGGTCGCGCTTTCGTTTAGCTGGAGACGAACAGTCGTCTGCTTCTCGCCCAGAGAGCACGGTGCTGGCAGCGAAAGCCTCCAGGCTGCTGCCTCTGCCCAAACACGCCTGGCCTCTGCACTTTCTCTCTCAGCGCTACGTAGCAGCACATTCGGTCTGCGTGGTAGCCTGAATCTTAACGGAAAGCTTCTCAGCTAAGTCTCGCACAGAGAACAGTTTGAGGTCAACGAGCTTAGCCGGAGCTTACCCTCGACGCGTGGAAACCTGTATTTGCAGCACATCCTAGTGGTAGCCCTCTTTCCTTTCCAGCCTGCACAGCGCCGGCAGACGGCGGTGCTCTCTGCACCTGCCTTCTCACTTGCAAGTACCAGCGCCAAGCTTACAGCCTTGCAGGGAGCGAAGAGGCGGATAGGCGTCTCGCCCAGAAGAAGGTGCCAGGACCAAAAGATGGTCTTCCTTTCTGCTGCTCCTTGCCCGAATTGTGGTGCTGCGTTGAAAGTCTTGCCCAGCGAAAAGCTACTCCAGCAAGTGTTTCTCTCCAAACGCATTTCGCTGAG
The DNA here is from genome assembly GCF_020740725.1 of Corvus hawaiiensis. Lineage (NCBI taxonomy): Eukaryota > Metazoa > Chordata > Aves > Passeriformes > Corvidae > Corvus > Corvus hawaiiensis. The sequence goes on from NC_063216.1 coordinate 7,291,753, forward strand.
CGAGAGCTACACGGACAGTTTGCACTCGGTGAAACAGCAAGAAAATGCTTGTCCGTCGAGCTGAAGGAAAATCCCTGCACAGCACACTGTGGCTGCGTGCAGTGTTCACGCTGAAGAGCGGCAAAGCTCCAAGCCATGGCTGGGCTTCACTTCTGTCCAGAGCACAGAAGGCGAAGAACCAAGCAGCTGGGCACCGGGCTCATGTACTCAGGGGAGCCAATTTCAAATGTCCAGCCAAGAGCTGCTTCACAAGCACATGCAGCTGAGAATGCTCTGGCTGCTTCAGAAAGGAAGGCGCAGCCCTTGCACTCCTGGACACAAGCTGGCCAGCAGCAGGTTCCTAAACCTTCCGTGCTGCAGAGTGCATGCAGCTGGAGCACAGCCAGAAGGAGGCGTCCAGAAAGAAGGCGTTCTTCAAGTCCCCCCCTCCTCCAGGCAGCCTTGAAACTGAGCACAACAAACTGCGCCTCGGGGAGCTTCTTCTTTCCTCAGCTAGATGGACCGTCCCCTTCTTCACTCTCGCAGCTCCCTTGCCCACTTGCAGCAGCTGCTGCCAAAGAAAAAGGCTCCAGGGGTAACAGCCTCTGCTGGGCTGAACCTTCCCCTTGCCTCACGTCAAGCACCAGAAACTGTCCTCTGCACTCTGTTTTTCCCTTCTCCACCGCATCTACCACTGTCATCTCTGCATCTCCAAGCATGAAGCTAGCAGAATTGGTTCCAGGGAATACTGGAAGAGAAATAGGTAGCAGCACAAGTAGCCGCAGCTTGAACTTTCTGCTTCCGACTGCTAAAGTGAATCCGCAAACAAGCGAGTGCCACGCACGCTTCCTCTTGCAGCCCGGGCCATTCGCACAGCAGCCTGCTGCTCTGCCTTCGTTCTTATGCTCTTCGTAGCAGGTCGCGCTTTCGTTTAGCTGGAGACGAACAGTCGTCTGCTTCTCGCCCACAGAGCACGGTGCTGGCAGCGAAAGCCTCCAGGCTGCTGCCTCTGCCCAAACACGCCTGGCCTCTGCACTTTCTCTCTCAGCGCTAGGTAGCAGCACATTCGGTCTGCGTGGTAGCCTGAATCTTAACGGAAAGCTTCTCAGCTAAGTCTCGCACAGAGAACAGTTTGAGGTCAACGAGCTTAGCCGGAGCTTACCCTCGACGCGTGGAAACCTGTATTTGCAGCACATCCTAGTGGTAGCCCTCTTTCCTTTCCAGCCTGCACAGCGCCGGCAGACGGCGGTGCTCTCTGCACCTGCCTTCTCACTTGCAAGTACCAGCGCCAAGCTTACAGCCTTGCAGGGAGCGAAGAGGCGGATAGGCGTCTCGCCCAGAAGAAGGTGCCAGGACCAAAAGATGGTCTTCCTTTCTGCTGCTCCTTGCCCGAATTGTGGTGCTGCGTTGAAAGTCTTGCCCAGCGAAAAGCTACTCCAGCAAGTGTTTCTCTCCAAACGCATTTCGCTGAGCGAGAGCTACACGGACAGTTTGCACTCGGTGAAACAGCAAGAAAATGCTTGTCCGTCGAGCTGAAGGAAAATCCCTGCACAGCACACTGTGGCTGCGTGCAGTGTTCACGCTGAAGAGCGGCAAAGCTCCAAGCCATGGCTGGGCTTCACTTCTGTCCAGAGCACAGAAGGCGAAGAACCAAGCAGCTGGGCACCGGGCTCATGTACTCAGGGGAGCCAATTTCAAATGTCCAGCCAAGAGCTGCTTCACAAGCACATGCAGCTGAGAATGCTCTGGCTGCTTCAGAAAGGAAGGCGCAGCCCTTGCACTCCTGGACACAAGCTGGCCAGCAGCAGGTTCCTAAACCTTGCGTGCTGCAGAGTGCATGCAGCTGGAGCACAGCCAGAAGGAGGCGTCCAGAAAGAAGGCGTTCTTCAAGTCCCCCCCTCCTCCAGGCAGCCTTGAAACTGAGCACAACAAACTGCGCCTCGGGGAGCTTCTTCTTTCCTCAGCTAGATGGACCGTCCCCTTCTTCACTCTCGCAGCTCCCTTGCCCACTTGCAGCAGCTGCTGCCAAAGAAAAAGGCTCCAGGGGTAACAGCCTCTGCTGGGCTGAACCTTCCCCTTGCCTCACGTCAAGCACCAGAAACTGTCCTCTGCACTCTGTTTTTCCCTTCTCCACCGCATCTACCACTGTCATCTCTGCATCTCCAAGCATGAAGCTAGCAGAATTGGTTCCAGGGAATACTGGAAGAGAAATAGGTAGCAGCACAAGTAGCCGCAGCTTGAACTTTCTGCTTCCGACTGCTAAAGTGAATCCGCAAACAAGCGAGTGCCACGCACGCTTCCTCTTGCAGCCCGGGCCATTCGCACAGCAGCCTGCTGCTCTGCCTTCGTTCTTATGCTCTTCGTAGCAGGTCGCGCTTTCGTTTAGCTGGAGACGAACAGTCGTCTGCTTCTCGCCCAGAGAGCACGGTGCTGGCAGCGAAAGCCTCCAGGCTGCTGCCTCTGCCCAAACACGCCTGGCCTCTGCACTTTCTCTCTCAGCGCTAGGTAGCAGCACATTCGGTCTGCGTGGTAGCCTGAATCTTAACGGAAAGCTTCTCAGCTAAGTCTCGCACAGAGAACAGTTTGAGGTCAACGAGCTTAGCCGGAGCTTACCCTCGACGCGTGGAAACCTGTATTTGCAGCACATCCTAGTGGTAGCCCTCTTTCCTTTCCAGCCTGCACAGCGCCGGCAGACGGCGGTGCTCTCTGCACCTGCCTTCTCACTTGCAAGTACCAGCGCCAAGCTTACAGCCTTGCAGGGAGCGAAGAGGCGGATAGGCGTCTCGCCCAGAAGAAGGTGCCAGGACCAAAAGATGGTCTTCCTTTCTGCTGCTCCTTGCCCGAATTGTGGTGCTGCGTTGAAAGTCTTGCCCAGCGAAAAGCTACTCCAGCAAGTGTTTCTCTCCAAACGCATTTCGCTGAGCGAGAGCTACACGGACAGTTTGCACTCGGTGAAACAGCAAGAAAATGCTTGTCCGTCGAGCTGAAGGAAAATCCCTGCACAGCACACTGTGGCTGCGTGCAGTGTTCACGCTGAAGAGCGGCAAAGCTCCAAGCCATGGCTGGGCTTCACTTCTGTCCAGAGCACAGAAGGCGAAGAACCAAGCAGCTGGGCACCGGGCTCATGTACTCAGGGGAGCCAATTTCAAATGTCCAGCCAAGAGCTGCTTCACAAGCACATGCAGCTGAGAATGCTCTGGCTGCTTCAGAAAGGAAGGCGCAGCCCTTGCACTCCTGGACACAAGCTGGCCAGCAGCAGGTTCCTAAACCTTCCGTGCTGCAGAGTGCATGCAGCTGGAGCACAGCCAGAAGGAGGCGTCCAGAAAGAAGGCGTTCTTCAAGCCCCCCCCTCCTCCAGGCAGCCTTGAAACTGAGCACAACAAACTGCGCCTCGGGGAGCTTCTTCTTTCCTCAGCTAGATGGACCGTCCCCTTCTTCACTCTCGCAGCTCCCTTGCCCACTTGCAGCAGCTGCTGCCAAAGGAAAAGGCTCCAGGGGTAACAGCCTCTGCTGGGCTGAACCTTCCCCTTGCCTCACGTCAAGCACCAGAAACTGTCCTCTGCACTCTGTTTTTCCCTTCTCCACCGCATCTACCACTGTCATCTCTGCATCTCCAAGCATGAAGCTAGCAGAATTGGTTCCAGGGAATACTGGAAGAGAAATAGGTAGCAGCACAAGTAGCCGCAGCTTGAACTTTCTGCTTCCGACTGCTAAAGTGAATCCGCAAACAAGCGAGTGCCACGCACGCTTCCTCTTGCAGCCCGGGCCATTCGCACAGCAGCCTGCTGCTCTGCCTTCGTTCTTATGCTCTTCGTAGCAGGTCGCGCTTTCGTTTAGCTGGAGACGAACAGTCGTCTGCTTCTCGCCCAGAGAGCACGGTGCTGGCAGCGAAAGCCTCCAGGCTGCTGCCTCTGCCCAAACACGCCTGGCCTCTGCACTTTCTCTCTCAGCGCTACGTAGCAGCACATTCGGTCTGCGTGGTAGCCTGAATCTTAACGGAAAGCTTCTCAGCTAAGTCTCGCACAGAGAACAGTTTGAGGTCAACGAGCTTAGCCGGAGCTTACCCTCGACGCGTGGAAACCTGTATTTGCAGCACATCCTAGTGGTAGCCCTCTTTCCTTTCCAGCCTGCACAGCGCCGGCAGACGGCGGTGCTCTCTGCACCTGCCTTCTCACTTGCAAGTACCAGCGCCAAGCTTACAGCCTTGCAGGGAGCGAAGAGGCGGATAGGCGTCTCGCCCAGAAGAAGGTGCCAGGACTAAAAGATGGTCTTCCTTTCTGCTGCTCCTTGCCCGAATTGTGGTGCTGCGTTGAAAGTCTTGCCCAGCGAAAAGCTACTCCAGCAAGTGTTTCTCTCCAAACGCATTTCGCTGAGCGAGAGCTACACGGACAGTTTGCACTCGGTGAAACAGCAAGAAAATGCTTGTCCGTCGAGCTGAAGGAAAATCCCTGCACAGCACACTGTGGCTGCGTGCAGTGTTCACGCTGAAGAGCGGCAAAGCTCCAAGCCATGGCTGGGCTTCACTTCTGTCCAGAGCACAGAAGGCGAAGAACCAAGCAGCTGGGCACCGGGCTCATGTACTCAGGGGAGCCAATTTCAAATGTCCAGCCAAGAGCTGCTTCACAAGCACATGCAGCTGAGAATGCTCTGGCTGCTTCAGAAAGGAAGGCGCAGCCCTTGCACTCCTGGACACAAGCTGGCCAGCAGCAGGTTCCTAAACCTTCCGTGCTGCAGAGTGCATGCAGCTGGAGCACAGCCAGAAGGAGGCGTCCAGAAAGAAGGCGTTCTTCAAGCCCCCCCCCCTCCAGGCAGCCTTGAAACTGAGCACAACAAACTGCGCCTCGGGGAGCTTCTTCTTTCCTCAGCTAGATGGACCGTCCCCTTCTTCACTCTCGCAGCTCCCTTGCCCACTTGCAGCAGCTGCTGCCAAAGGAAAAGGCTCCAGGGGTAACAGCCTCTGCTGGGCTGAACCTTCCCCTTGCCTCACGTCAAGCACCAGAAACTGTCCTCTGCACTCTGTTTTTCCCTTCTCCACCGCATCTACCACTGTCATCTCTGCATCTCCAAGCATGAAGCTAGCAGAATTGGTTCCAGGGAATACTGGAAGAGAAATAGGTAGCAGCACAAGTAGCCGCAGCTTGAACTTTCTGCTTCCGACTGCTAAAGTGAATCCGCAAACAAGCGAGTGCCACGCACGCTTCCTCTTGCAGCCCGGGCCATTCGCACAGCAGCCTGCTGCTCTGCCTTCGTTCTTATGCTCTTCGTAGCAGGTCGCGCTTTCGTTTAGCTGGAGACGAACAGTCGTCTGCTTCTCGCCCACAGAGCACGGTGCTGGCAGCGAAAGCCTCCAGGCTGCTGCCTCTGCCCAAACACGCCTGGCCTCTGCACTTTCTCTCTCAGCGCTAGGTAGCAGCACATTCGGTCTGCGTGGTAGCCTGAATCTTAACGGAAAGCTTCTCAGCTAAGTCTCGCACAGAGAACAGTTTGAGGTCAACGAGCTTAGCCGGAGCTTACCCTCGACGCGTGGAAACCTGTATTTGCAGCACATCCTAGTGGTAGCCCTCTTTCCTTTCCAGCCTGCACAGCGCCGGCAGACGGCGGTGCTCTCTGCACCTGCCTTCTCACTTGCAAGTACCAGCGCCAAGCTTACAGCCTTGCAGGGAGCGAAGAGGCGGATAGGCGTCTCGCCCAGAAGAAGGTGCCAGGACCAAAAGATGGTCTTCCTTTCTGCTGCTCCTTGCCCGAATTGTGGTGCTGCGTTGAAAGTCTTGCCCAGCGAAAAGCTACTCCAGCAAGTGTTTCTCTCCAAACGCATTTCGCTGAGCGAGAGCTACACGGACAGTTTGCACTCGGTGAAACAGCAAGAAAATGCTTGTCCGTCGAGCTGAAGGAAAATCCCTGCACAGCACACTGTGGCTGCGTGCAGTGTTCACGCTGAAGAGCGGCAAAGCTCCAAGCCATGGCTGGGCTTCACTTCTGTCCAGAGCACAGAAGGCGAAGAACCAAGCAGCTGGGCACCGGGCTCATGTACTCAGGGGAGCCAATTTCAAATGTCCAGCCAAGAGCTGCTTCACAAGCACATGCAGCTGAGAATGCTCTGGCTGCTTCAGAAAGGAAGGCGCAGCCCTTGCACTCCTGGACACAAGCTGGCCAGCAGCAGGTTCCTAAACCTTGCGTGCTGCAGAGTGCATGCAGCTGGAGCACAGCCAGAAGGAGGCGTCCAGAAAGAAGGCGTTCTTCAAGTCCCCCCCTCCTCCAGGCAGCCTTGAAACTGAGCACAACAAACTGCGCCTCGGGGAGCTTCTTCTTTCCTCAGCTAGATGGACCGTCCCCTTCTTCACTCTCGCAGCTCCCTTGCCCACTTGCAGCAGCTGCTGCCAAAGAAAAAGGCTCCAGGGGTAACAGCCTCTGCTGGGCTGAACCTTCCCCTTGCCTCACGTCAAGCACCAGAAACTGTCCTCTGCACTCTGTTTTTCCCTTCTCCACCGCATCTACCACTGTCATCTCTGCATCTCCAAGCATGAAGCTAGCAGAATTGGTTCCAGGGAATACTGGAAGAGAAATAGGTAGCAGCACAAGTAGCCGCAGGTTGAACTTTCTGCTTCCGACTGCTAAAGTGAATCCGCAAACAAGCGAGTGCCACGCACGCTTCCTCTTGCAGCCCGGGCGATTCGCACAGCAGCCTGCTGCTCTGCCTTCGTTCTTATGCTCTTCGTAGCAGGTCGCGCTTTCGTTTAGCTGGAGACGAACAGTCGTCTGCTTCTCGCCCAGAGAGCACGGTGCTGGCAGCGAAAGCCTCCAGGCTGCTGCCTCTGCCCAAACACGCCTGGCCTCTGCACTTTCTCTCTCAGCGCTAGGTAGCAGCACATTCGGTCTGCGTGGTAGCCTGAATCTTAACGGAAAGCTTCTCAGCTAAGTCTCGCACAGAGAACAGTTTGAGGTCAACGAGCTTAGCCGGAGCTTACCCTCGACGCGTGGAAACCTGTATTTGCAGCACATCCTAGTGGTAGCCCTCTTTCCTTTCCAGCCTGCACAGCGCCGGCAGACGGCGGTGCTCTCTGCACCTGCCTTCTCACTTGCAAGTACCAGCGCCAAGCTTACAGCCTTGCAGGGAGCGAAGAGGCGGATAGGCGTCTCGCCCAGAAGAAGGTGCCAGGACCAAAAGATGGTCTTCCTTTCTGCTGCTCCTTGCCCGAATTGTGGTGCTGCGTTGAAAGTCTTGCCCAGCGAAAAGCTACTCCAGCAAGTGTTTCTCTCCAAACGCATTTCGCTGAGCGAGAGCTACACGGACAGTTTGCACTCGGTGAAACAGCAAGAAAATGCTTGTCCGTCGAGCTGAAGGAAAATCCCTGCACAGCACACTGTGGCTGCGTGCAGTGTTCACGCTGAAGAGCGGCAAAGCTCCAAGCCATGGCTGGGCTTCCCTTCTGTCCAGAGCACAGAAGGCGAAGAACCAAGCAGCTGGGCACCGGGCTCATGTACTCAGGGGAGCCAATTTCAAATGTCCAGCCAAGAGCTGCTTCACAAGCACATGCAGCTGAGAATGCTCTGGCTGCTTCAGAAAGGAAGGCGCAGCCCTTGCACTCCTGGACACAAGCTGGCCAGCAGCAGGTTCCTAAACCTTCCGTGCTGCAGAGTGCATGCAGCTGGAGCACAGCCAGGAGGAGGCGTCCAGAAAGAAGGCGTTCTTCAAGCCCCCCCCTCCTCCAGGCAGCCTTGAAACTGAGCACAACAAACTGCGCCTCGGGGAGCTTCTTCTTTCCTCAGCTAGATGGACCGTCCCCTTCTTCACTCTCGCAGCTCCCTTGCCCACTTGCAGCAGCTGCTGCCAAAGAAAAAGGCTCCAGGGGTAACAGCCTCTGCTGGGCTGAACCTTCCCCTTGCCTCACGTCAAGCACCAGAAACTGTCCTCTGCACTCTGTTTTTCCCTTCTCCACCGCATCTACCACTGTCATCTCTGCATCTCCAAGCATGAAGCTAGCAGAATTGGTTCCAGGGAATACTGGAAGAGAAATAGGTAGCAGCACAAGTAGCCGCAGCTTGAACTTTCTGCTTCCGACTGCTAAAGTGAATCCGCAAACAAGCGAGTGCCACGCACGCTTCCTCTTGCAGCCCGGGCCATTCGCACAGCAGCCTGCTGCTCTGCCTTCGTTCTTATGCTCTTCGTAGCAGGTCGCGCTTTCGTTTAGCTGGAGACGAACAGTCGTCTGCTTCTCGCCCAGAGAGCACGGTGCTGGCAGCGAAAGCCTCCAGGCTGCTGCCTCTGCCCAAACACGCCTGGCCTCTGCACTTTCTCTCTCAGCGCTACGTAGCAGCACATTCGGTCTGCGTGGTAGCCTGAATCTTAACGGAAAGCTTCTCAGCTAAGTCTCGCACAGAGAACAGTTTGAGGTCAACGAGCTTAGCCGGAGCTTACCCTCGACGCGTGGAAACCTGTATTTGCAGCACATCCTAGTGGTAGCCCTCTTTCCTTTCCAGCCTGCACAGCGCCGGCAGACGGCGGTGCTCTCTGCACCTGCCTTCTCACTTGCAAGTACCAGCGCCAAGCTTACAGCCTTGCAGGGAGCGAAGAGGCGGATAGGCGTCTCGCCCAGAAGAAGGTGCCAGGACCAAAAGATGGTCTTCCTTTCTGCTGCTCCTTGCCCGAATTGTGGTGCTGCGTTGAAAGTCTTGCCCAGCGAAAAGCTACTCCAGCAAGTGTTTCTCTCCAAACGCATTTCGCTGAGCGAGAGCTACACGGACAGTTTGCACTCGGTGAAACAGCAAGAAAATGCTTGTCCGTCGAGCTGAAGGAAAATCCCTGCACAGCACACTGTGGCTGCGTGCAGTGTTCACGCTGAAGAGCGGCAAAGCTCCAAGCCATGGCTGGGCTTCACTTCTGTCCAGAGCACAGAAGGCGAAGAACCAAGCAGCTGGGCACCGGGCTCATGTACTCAGGGGAGCCAATTTCAAATGTCCAGCCAAGAGCTGCTTCACAAGCACATGCAGCTGAGAATGCTCTGGCTGCTTCAGAAAGGAAGGCGCAGCCCTTGCACTCCTGGACACAAGCTGGCCAGCAGCAGGTTCCTAAACCTTCCGTGCTGCAGAGTGCATGCAGCTGGAGCACAGCCAGAAGGAGGCGTCCAGAAAGAAGGCGTTCTTCAAGCCCCCCCCTCCTCCAGGCAGCCTTGAAACTGAGCACAACAAACTGCGCCTCGGGGAGCTTCTTCTTTCCTCAGCTAGATGGACCGTCCCCTTCTTCACTCTCGCAGCTCCCTTGCCCACTTGCAGCAGCTGCTGCCAAAGGAAAAGGCTCCAGGGGTAACAGCCTCTGCTGGGCTGAACCTTCCCCTTGCCTCACGTCAAGCACCAGAAACTGTCCTCTGCACTCTGTTTTTCCCTTCTCCACCGCATCTACCACTGTCATCTCTGCATCTCCAAGCATGAAGCTAGCAGAATTGGTTCCAGGGAATACTGGAAGAGAAATAGGTAGCAGCACAAGTAGCCGCAGCTTGAACTTTCTGCTTCCGACTGCTAAAGTGAATCCGCAAACAAGCGAGTGCCACGCACGCTTCCTCTTGCAGCCCGGGCCATTCGCACAGCAGCCTGCTGCTCTGCCTTCGTTCTTATGCTCTTCGTAGCAGGTCGCGCTTTCGTTTAGCTGGAGACGAACAGTCGTCTGCTTCTCGCCCAGAGAGCACGGTGCTGGCAGCGAAAGCCTCCAGGCTGCTGCCTCTGCCCAAACACGCCTGGCCTCTGCACTTTCTCTCTCAGCGCTACGTAGCAGCACATTCGGTCTGCGTGGTAGCCTGAATCTTAACGGAAAGCTTCTCAGCTAAGTCTCGCACAGAGAACAGTTTGAGGTCAACGAGCTTAGCCGGAGCTTACCCTCGACGCGTGGAAACCTGTATTTGCAGCACATCCTAGTGGTAGCCCTCTTTCCTTTCCAGCCTGCACAGCGCCGGCAGACGGCGGTGCTCTCTGCACCTGCCTTCTCACTTGCAAGTACCAGCGCCAAGCTTACAGCCTTGCAGGGAGCGAAGAGGCGGATAGGCGTCTCGCCCAGAAGAAGGTGCCAGGACTAAAAGATGGTCTTCCTTTCTGCTGCTCCTTGCCCGAATTGTGGTGCTGCGTTGAAAGTCTTGCCCAGCGAAAAGCTACTCCAGCAAGTGTTTCTCTCCAAACGCATTTCGCTGAGCGAGAGCTACACGGACAGTTTGCACTCGGTGAAACAGCAAGAAAATGCTTGTCCGTCGAGCTGAAGGAAAATCCCTGCACAGCACACTGTGGCTGCGTGCAGTGTTCACGCTGAAGAGCGGCAAAGCTCCAAGCCATGGCTGGGCTTCACTTCTGTCCAGAGCACAGAAGGCGAAGAACCAAGCAGCTGGGCACCGGGCTCATGTACTCAGGGGAGCCAATTTCAAATGTCCAGCCAAGAGCTGCTTCACAAGCACATGCAGCTGAGAATGCTCTGGCTGCTTCAGAAAGGAAGGCGCAGCCCTTGCACTCCTGGACACAAGCTGGCCAGCAGCAGGTTCCTAAACCTTCCGTGCTGCAGAGTGCATGCAGCTGGAGCACAGCCAGAAGGAGGCGTCCAGAAAGAAGGCGTTCTTCAAGCCCCCCCCCCTCCAGGCAGCCTTGAAACTGAGCACAACAAACTGCGCCTCGGGGAGCTTCTTCTTTCCTCAGATAGATGGACCGTCCCCTTCTTCACTCTCGCAGCTCCCTTGCCCACTTGCAGCAGCTGCTGCCAAAGGAAAAGGCTCCAGGGGTAACAGCCTCTGCTGGGCTGAACCTTCCCCTTGCCTCACGTCAAGCACCAGAAACTGTCCTCTGCACTCTGTTTTTCCCTTCTCCACCGCATCTACCACTGTCATCTCTGCATCTCCAAGCATGAAGCTAGCAGAATTGGTTCCAGGGAATACTGGAAGAGAAATAGGTAGCAGCACAAGTAGCCGCAGCTTGAACTTTCTGCTTCCGACTGCTAAAGTGAATCCGCAAACAAGCGAGTGCCACGCACGCTTCCTCTTGCAGCCCGGGCCATTCGCACAGCAGCCTGCTGCTCTGCCTTCGTTCTTATGCTCTTCGTAGCAGGTCGCGCTTTCGTTTAGCTGGAGACGAACAGTCGTCTGCTTCTCGCCCAGAGAGCACGGTGCTGGCAGCGAAAGCCTCCAGGCTGCTGCCTCTGCCCAAACACGCCTGGCCTCTGCACTTTCTCTCTCAGCGCTAGGTAGCAGCACATTCGGTCTGCGTGGTAGCCTGAATCTTAACGGAAAGCTTCTCAGCTAAGTCTCGCACAGAGAACAGTTTGAGGTCAACGAGCTTAGCCGGAGCTTACCCTCGACGCGTGGAAACCTGTATTTGCAGCACATCCTAGTGGTAGCCCTCTTTCCTTTCCAGCCTGCACAGCGCCGGCAGACGGCGGTGCTCTCTGCACCTGCCTTCTCACTTGCAAGTACCAGCGCCAAGCTTACAGCCTTGCAGGGAGCGAAGAGGCGGATAGGCGTCTCGCCCAGAAGAAGGTGCCAGGACCAAAAGATGGTCTTCCTTTCTGCTGCTCCTTGCCCGAATTGTGGTGCTGCGTTGAAAGTCTTGCCCAGCGAAAAGCTACTCCAGCAAGTGTTTCTCTCCAAACGCATTTCGCTGAGCGAGAGCTACACGGACAGTTTGCACTCGGTGAAACAGCAAGAAAATGCTTGTCCGTCGAGCTGAAGGAAAATCCCTGCACAGCACACTGTGGCTGCGTGCAGTGTTCACGCTGAAGAGCGGCAAAGCTCCAAGCCATGGCTGGGCTTCACTTCTGTCCAGAGCACAGAAGGCGAAGAACCAAGCAGCTGGGCACCGGGCTCATGTACTCAGGGGAGCCAATTTCAAATGTCCAGCCAAGAGCTGCTTCACAAGCACATGCAGCTGAGAATGCTCTGGCTGCTTCAGAAAGGAAGGCGCAGCCCTTGCACTCCTGGACACAAGCTGGCCAGCAGCAGGTTCCTAAACCTTCCGTGCTGCAGAGTGCATGCAGCTGGAGCACAGCCAGAAGGAGGCGTCCAGAAAGAAGGCGTTCTTCAAGCCCCCCCCTCCTCCAGGCAGCCTTGAAACTGAGCACAACAAACTGCGCCTCGGGGAGCTTCTTCTTTCCTCAGATAGATGGACCGTCCCCTTCTTCACTCTCGCAGCTCCCTTGCCCACTTGCAGCAGCTGCTGCCAAAGGAAAAGGCTCCAGGGGTAACAGCCTCTGCTGGGCTGAACCTTCCCCTTGCCTCACGTCAAGCACCAGAAACTGTCCTCTGCACTCTGTTTTTCCCTTCTCCACCGCATCTACCACTGTCATCTCTGCATCTCCAAGCATGAAGCTAGCAGAATTGGTTCCAGGGAATACTGGAAGAGAAATAGGTAGCAGCACAAGTAGCCGCAGCTTGAACTTTCTGCTTCCGACTGCTAAAGTGAATCCGCAAACAAGCGAGTGCCACGCACGCTTCCTCTTGCAGCCCGGGCGATTCGCACAGCAGCCTGCTGCTCTGCCTTCGTTCTTATGCTCTTCGTAGCAGGTCGCGCTTTCGTTTAGCTGGAGACGAACAGTCGTCTGCTTCTCGCCCAGAGAGCACGGTGCTGGCAGCGAAAGCCTCCAGGCTGCTGCCTCTGCCCAAACACGCCTGGCCTCTGCACTTTCTCTCTCAGCGCTACGTAGCAGCACATTCGGTCTGCGTGGTAGCCTGAATCTTAACGGAAAGCTTCTCAGCTAAGTCTCGCACAGAGAACAGTTTGAGGTCAACGAGCTTAGCCGGAGCTTACCCTCGACGCGTGGAAACCTGTATTTGCAGCACATCCTAGTGGTAGCCCTCTTTCCTTTCCAGCCTGCACAGCGCCGGCAGACGGCGGTGCTCTCTGCACCTGCCTTCTCACTTGCAAGTACCAGCGCCAAGCTTACAGCCTTGCAGGGAGCGAAGAGGCGGATAGGCGTCTCGCCCAGAAGAAGGTGCCAGGACTAAAAGATGGTCTTCCTTTCTCCTGCTCCTTGCCCGAATTGTGGTGCTGCGTTGAAAGTCTTGCCCAGCGAAAAGCTACTCCAGCAAGTGTTTCTCTCCAAACGCATTTCGCTGAGCGAGAGCTACACGGACAGTTTGCACTCGGTGAAACAGCAAGAAAATGCTTGTCCGTCGAGCTGAAGGAAAATCCCTGCACAGCACACTGTGGCTGCGTGCAGTGTTCACGCTGAAGAGCGGCAAAGCTCCAAGCCATGGCTGGGCTTCACTTCTGTCCAGAGCACAGAAGGCGAAGAACCAAGCAGCTGGGCACCGGGCTCATGTACTCAGGGGAGCCAATTTCAAATGTCCAGCCAAGAGCTGCTTCACAAGCACATGCAGCTGAGAATGCTCTGGCTGCTTCAGAAAGGAAGGCGCAGCCCTTGCACTCCTGGACACAAGCTGGCCAGCAGCAGGTTCCTAAACCTTCCGTGCTGCAGAGTGCATGCAGCTGGAGCACAGCCAGAAGGAGGCGTCCAGAAAGAAGGCGTTCTTCAAGCCCCCCCCTCCTCCAGGCAGCCTTGAAACTGAGCACAACAAACTGCGCCTCGGGGAGCTTCTTCTTTCCTCAGATAGATGGACCGTCCCCTTCTTCACTCTCGCAGCTCCCTTGCCCACTTGCAGCAGCTGCTGCCAAAGGAAAAGGCTCCAGGGGTAACAGCCTCTGCTGGGCTGAACCTTCCCCTTGCCTCACGTCAAGCACCAGAAACTGTCCTCTGCACTCTGTTTTTCCCTTCTCCACCGCATCTACCACTGTCATCTCTGCATCTCCAAGCATGAAGCTAGCAGAATTGGTTCCAGGGAATACTGGAAGAGAAATAGGTAGCAGCACAAGTAGCCGCAGCTTGAACTTTCTGCTTCCGACTGCTAAAGTGAATCCGCAAACAAGCGAGTGCCACGCACGCTTCCTCTTGCAGCCCGGGCCATTCGCACAGCAGCCTGCTGCTCTGCCTTCGTTCTTATGCTCTTCGTAGCAGGTCGCGCTTTCGTTTAGCTGGAGACGAACAGTCGTCTGCTTCTCGCCCAGAGAGCACGGTGCTGGCAGCGAAAGCCTCCAGGCTGCTGCCTCTGCCCAAACACGCCTGGCCTCTGCACTTTCTCTCTCAGCGCTAGGTAGCAGCACATTCGGTCTGCGTGGTAGCCTGAATCTTAACGGAAAGCTTCTCAGCTAAGTCTCGCACAGAGAACAGTTTGAGGTCAACGAGCTTAGCCGGAGCTTACCCTCGACGCGTGGAAACCTGTATTTGCAGCACATCCTAGTGGTAGCCCTCTTTCCTTTCCAGCCTGCACAGCGCCGGCAGACGGCGGTGCTCTCTGCACCTGCCTTCTCACTTGCAAGTACCAGCGCCAAGCTTACAGCCTTGCAGGGAGCGAAGAGGCGGATAGGCGTCTCGCCCAGAAGAAGGTGCCAGGACCAAAAGATGGTCTTCCTTTCTGCTGCTCCTTGCCCGAATTGTGGTGCTGCGTTGAAAGTCTTGCCCAGCGAAAAGCTACTCCAGCAAGTGTTTCTCTCCAAACGCATTTCGCTGAGCGAGAGCTACACGGACAGTTTGCACTCGGTGAAACAGCAAGAAAATGCTTGTCCGTCGAGCTGAAGGAAAATCCCTGCACAGCACACTGTGGCTGCGTGCAGTGTTCACGCTGAAGAGCGGCAAAGCTCCAAGCCATGGCTGGGCTTCACTTCTGTCCAGAGCACAGAAGGCGAAGAACCAAGCAGCTGGGCACCGGGCTCATGTACTCAGGGGAGCCAATTTCAAATGTCCAGCCAAGAGCTGCTTCACAAGCACATGCAGCTGAGAATGCTCTGGCTGCTTCAGAAAGGAAGGCGCAGCCCTTGCACTCCTGGACACAAGCTGGCCAGCAGCAGGTTCCTAAACCTTCCGTGCTGCAGAGTGCATGCAGCTGGAGCACAGCCAGAAGGAGGCGTCCAGAAAGAAGGCGTTCTTCAAGCCCCCCCCTCCTCCAGGCAGCCTTGAAACTGAGCACAACAAACTGCGCCTCGGGGAGCTTCTTCTTTCCTCAGCTAGATGGACCGTCCCCTTCTTCACTCTCGCAGCTCCCTTGCCCACTTGCAGCAGCTGCTGCCAAAGGAAAAGGCTCCAGGGGTAACAGCCTCTGCTGGGCTGAACCTTCCCCTTGCCTCACGTCAAGCACCAGAAACTGTCCTCTGCACTCTGTTTTTCCCTTCTCCACCGCATCTACCACTGTCATCTCTGCATCTCCAAGCATGAAGCTAGCAGAATTGGTTCCAGGGAATACTGGAAGAGAAATAGGTAGCAGCACAAGTAGCCGCAGCTTGAACTTTCTGCTTCCGACTGCTAAAGTGAATCCGCAAACAAGCGAGTGCCACGCACGCTTCCTCTTGCAGCCCGGGCCATTCGCACAGCAGCCTGCTGCTCTGCCTTCGTTCTTATGCTCTTCGTAGCAGGTCGCGCTTTCGTTTAGCTGGAGACGAACAGTCGTCTGCTTCTCGCCCAGAGAGCACGGTGCTGGCAGCGAAAGCCTCCAGGCTGCTGCCTCTGCCCAAACACGCCTGGCCTCTGCACTTTCTCTCTCAGCGCTAGGTAGCAGCACATTCGGTCTGCGTGGTAGCCTGAATCTTAACGGAAAGCTTCTCAGCTAAGTCTCGCACAGAGAACAGTTTGAGGTCAACGAGCTTAGCCGGAGCTTACCCTCGACGCGTGGAAACCTGTATTTGCAGCACATCCTAGTGGTAGCCCTCTTTCCTTTCCAGCCTGCACAGCGCCGGCAGACGGCGGTGCTCTCTGCACCTGCCTTCTCACTTGCAAGTACCAGCGCCAAGCTTACAGCCTTGCAGGGAGCGAAGAGGCGGATAGGCGTCTCGCCCAGAAGAAGGTGCCAGGACCAAAAGATGGTCTTCCTTTCTGCTGCTCCTTGCCCGAATTGTGGTGCTGCGTTGAAAGTCTTGCCCAGCGAAAAGCTACTCCAGCAAGTGTTTCTCTCCAAACGCATTTCGCTGAGCGAGAGCTACACGGACAGTTTGCACTCGGTGAAACAGCAAGAAAATGCTTGTCCGTCGAGCTGAAGGAAAATCCCTGCACAGCACACTGTGGCTGCGTGCAGTGTTCACGCTGAAGAGCGGCAAAGCTCCAAGCCATGGCTGGGCTTCACTTCTGTCCAGAGCACAGAAGGCGAAGAACCAAGCAGCTGGGCACCGGGCTCATGTACTCAGGGGAGCCAATTTCAAATGTCCAGCCAAGAGCTGCTTCACAAGCACATGCAGCTGAGAATGCTCTGGCTGCTTCAGAAAGGAAGGCGCAGCCCTTGCACTCCTGGACACAAGCTGGCCAGCAGCAGGTTCCTAAACCTTCCGTGCTGCAGAGTGCATGCAGCTGGAGCACAGCCAGAAGGAGGCGTCCAGAAAGAAGGCGTTCTTCAAGCCCCCCCCTCCTCCAGGCAGCCTTGAAACTGAGCACAACAAACTGCGCCTCGGGGAGCTTCTTCTTTCCTCAGATAGATGGACCGTCCCCTTCTTCACTCTCGCAGCTCCCTTGCCCACTTGCAGCAGCTGCTGCCAAAGGAAAAGGCTCCAGGGGTAACAGCCTCTGCTGGGCTGAACCTTCCCCTTGCCTCACGTCAAGCACCAGAAACTGTCCTCTGCACTCTGTTTTTCCCTTCTCCACCGCATCTACCACTGTCATCTCTGCATCTCCAAGCATGAAGCTAGCAGAATTGGTTCCAGGGAATACTGGAAGAGAAATAGGTAGCAGCACAAGTAGCCGCAGGTTGAACTTTCTGCTTCCGACTGCTAAAGTGAATCCGCAAACAAGCGAGTGCCACGCACGCTTCCTCTTGCAGCCCGGGCCATTCGCACAGCAGCCTGCTGCTCTGCCTTCGTTCTTATGCTCTTCGTAGCAGGTCGCGCTTTCGTTTAGCTGGAGACGAACAGTCGTCTGCTTCTCGCCCAGAGAGCACGGTGCTGGCAGCGAAAGCCTCCAGGCTGCTGCCTCTGCCCAAACACGCCTGGCCTCTGCACTTTCTCTCTCAGCGCTAGGTAGCAGCACATTCGGTCTGCGTGGTAGCCTGAATCTTAACGGAAAGCTTCTCAGCTAAGTCTCGCACAGAGAACAGTTTGAGGTCAACGAGCTTAGCCGGAGCTTACCCTCGACGCGTGGAAACCTGTATTTGCAGCACATCCTAGTGGTAGCCCTCTTTCCTTTCCAGCCTGCACAGCGCCGGCAGACGGCGGTGCTCTCTGCACCTGCCTTCTCACTTGCAAGTACCAGCGCCAAGCTTACAGCCTTGCAGGGAGCGAAGAGGCGGATAGGCGTCTCGCCCAGAAGAAGGTGCCAGGACTAAAAGATGGTCTTCCTTTCTCCTGCTCCTTGCCCGAATTGTGGTGCTGCGTTGAAAGTCTTGCCCAGCGAAAAGCTACTCCAGCAAGTGTTTCTCTCCAAACGCATTTCGCTGAGCGAGAGCTACACGGACAGTTTGCACTCGGTGAAACAGCAAGAAAATGCTTGTCCGTCGAGCTGAAGGAAAATCCCTGCACAGCACACTGTGGCTGCGTGCAGTGTTCACGCTGAAGAGCGGCAAAGCTCCAAGCCATGGCTGGGCTTCACTTCTGTCCAGAGCACAGAAGGCGAAGAACCAAGCAGCTGGGCACCGGGCTCATGTACTCAGGGGAGCCAATTTCAAATGTCCAGCCAAGAGCTGCTTCACAAGCACATGCAGCTGAGAATGCTCTGGCTGCTTCAGAAAGGAAGGCGCAGCCCTTGCACTCCTGGACACAAGCTGGCCAGCAGCAGGTTCCTAAACCTTCCGTGCTGCAGAGTGCATGCAGCTGGAGCACAGCCAGAAGGAGGCGTCCAGAAAGAAGGCGTTCTTCAAGCCCCCCCCTCCTCCAGGCAGCCTTGAAACTGAGCACAACAAACTGCGCCTCGGGGAGCTTCTTCTTTCCTCAGCTAGATGGACCGTCCCCTTCTTCACTCTCGCAGCTCCCTTGCCCACTTGCAGCAGCTGCTGCCAAAGGAAAAGGCTCCAGGGGTAACAGCCTCTGCTGGGCTGAACCTTCCCCTTGCCTCACGTCAAGCACCAGAAACTGTCCTCTGCACTCTGTTTTTCCCTTCTCCACCGCATCTACCACTGTCATCTCTGCATCTCCAAGCATGAAGCTAGCAGAATTGGTTCCAGGGAATACTGGAAGAGAAATAGGTAGCAGCACAAGTAGCCGCAGGTTGAACTTTCTGCTTCCGACTGCTAAAGTGAATCCGCAAACAAGCGAGTGCCACGCACGCTTCCTCTTGCAGCCCGGGCCATTCGCACAGCAGCCTGCTGCTCTGCCTTCGTTCTTATGCTCTTCGTAGCAGGTCGCGCTTTCGTTTAGCTGGAGACGAACAGTCGTCTGCTTCTCGCCCAGAGAGCACGGTGCTGGCAGCGAAAGCCTCCAGGCTGCTGCCTCTGCCCAAACACGCCTGGCCTCTGCACTTTCTCTCTCAGCGCTACGTAGCAGCACATTCGGTCTGCGTGGTAGCCTGAATCTTAACGGAAAGCTTCTCAGCTAAGTCTCGCACAGAGAACAGTTTGAGGTCAACGAGCTTAGCCGGAGCTTACCCTCGACGCGTGGAAACCTGTATTTGCAGCACATCCTAGTGGTAGCCCTCTTTCCTTTCCAGCCTGCACAGCGCCGGCAGACGGCGGTGCTCTCTGCACCTGCCTTCTCACTTGCAAGTACCAGCGCCAAGCTTACAGCCTTGCAGGGAGCGAAGAGGCGGATAGGCGTCTCGCCCAGAAGAAGGTGCCAGGACCAAAAGATGGTCTTCCTTTCTGCTGCTCCTTGCCCGAATTGTGGTGCTGCGTTGAAAGTCTTGCCCAGCGAAAAGCTACTCCAGCAAGTGTTTCTCTCCAAACGCATTTCGCTGAGCGAGAGCTACACGGACAGTTTGCACTCGGTGAAACAGCAAGAAAATGCTTGTCCGTCGAGCTGAAGGAAAATCCCTGCACAGCACACTGTGGCTGCGTGCAGTGTTCACGCTGAAGAGCGGCAAAGCTCCAAGCCATGGCTGGGCTTCACTTCTGTCCAGAGCACAGAAGGCGAAGAACCAAGCAGCTGGGCACCGGGCTCATGTACTCAGGGGAGCCAATTTCAAATGTCCAGCCAAGAGCTGCTTCACAAGCACATGCAGCTGAGAATGCTCTGGCTGCTTCAGAAAGGAAGGCGCAGCCCTTGCACTCCTGGACACAAGCTGGCCAGCAGCAGGTTCCTAAACCTTCCGTGCTGCAGAGTGCATGCAGCTGGAGCACAGCCAGAAGGAGGCGTCCAGAAAGAAGGCGTTCTTCAAGCCCCCCCCTCCTCCAGGCAGCCTTGAAACTGAGCACAACACACTGCGCCTCGGGGAGCTTCTTCTTTCCTCAGCTAGATGGACCGTCCCCTTCTTCACTCTCGCAGCTCCCTTGCCCACTTGCAGCAGCTGCTGCCAAAGGAAAAGGCTCCAGGGGTAACAGCCTCTGCTGGGCTGAACCTTCCCCTTGCCTCACGTCAAGCACCAGAAACTGTCCTCTGCACTCTGTTTTTCCCTTCTCCACCGCATCTACCACTGTCATCTCTGCATCTCCAAGCATGAAGCTAGCAGAATTGGTTCCAGGGAATACTGGAAGAGAAATAGGTAGCAGCACAAGTAGCCGCAGCTTGAACTTTCTGCTTCCGACTGCTAAAGTGAATCCGCAAACAAGCGAGTGCCACGCACGCTTCCTCTTGCAGCCCGGGCCATTCGCACAGCAGCCTGCTGCTCTGCCTTCGTTCTTATGCTCTTCGTAGCAGGTCGCGCTTTCGTTTAGCTGGAGACGAACAGTCGTCTGCTTCTCGCCCAGAGAGCACGGTGCTGGCAGCGAAAGCCTCCAGGCTGCTGCCTCTGCCCAAACACGCCTGGCCTCTGCACTTTCTCTCTCAGCGCTAGGTAGCAGCACATTCGGTCTGCGTGGTAGCCTGAATCTTAACGGAAAGCTTCTCAGCTAAGTCTCGCACAGAGAACAGTTTGAGGTCAACGAGCTTAGCCGGAGCTTACCCTCGACGCGTGGAAACCTGTATTTGCAGCACATCCTAGTGGTAGCCCTCTTTCCTTTCCAGCCTGCACAGCGCCGGCAGACGGCGGTGCTCTCTGCACCTGCCTTCTCACTTGCAAGTACCAGCGCCAAGCTTACAGCCTTGCAGGGAGCGAAGAGGCGGATAGGCGTCTCGCCCAGAAGAAGGTGCCAGGTCTAAAAGATGGTCTTCCTTTCTCCTGCTCCTTGCCCGAATTGTGGTGCTGCGTTGAAAGTCTTGCCCAGCGAAAAGCTACTCCAGCAAGTGTTTCTCTCCAAACGCATTTCGCTGAGCGAGAGCTACACGGACAGTTTGCACTCGGTGAAACAGCAAGAAAATGCTTGTCCGTCGAGCTGAAGGAAAATCCCTGCACAGCACACTGTGGCTGCGTGCAGTGTTCACGCTGAAGAGCGGCAAAGCTCCAAGCCATGGCTGGGCTTCACTTCTGTCCAGAGCACAGAAGGCGAAGAACCAAGCAGCTGGGCACCGGGCTCATGTACTCAGGGGAGCCAATTTCAAATGTCCAGCCAAGAGCTGCTTCACAAGCACATGCAGCTGAGAATGCTCTGGCTGCTTCAGAAAGGAAGGCGCAGCCCTTGCACTCCTGGACACAAGCTGGCCAGCAGCAGGTTCCTAAACCTTCCGTGCTGCAGAGTGCATGCAGCTGGAGCACAGCCAGAAGGAGGCGTCCAGAAAGAAGGCGTTCTTCAAGCCCCCCCCTCCTCCAGGCAGCCTTGAAACTGAGCACAACAAACTGCGCCTCGGGGAGCTTCTTCTTTCCTCAGCTAGATGGACCGTCCCCTTCTTCACTCTCGCAGCTCCCTTGCCCACTTGCAGCAGCTGCTGCCAAAGGAAAAGGCTCCAGGGGTAACAGCCTCTGCTGGGCTGAACCTTCCCCTTGCCTCACGTCAAGCACCAGAAACTGTCCTCTGCACTCTGTTTTTCCCTTCTCCACCGCATCTACCACTGTCATCTCTGCATCTCCAAGCATGAAGCTAGCAGAATTGGTTCCAGGGAATACTGGAAGAGAAATAGGTAGCAGCACAAGTAGCCGCAGGTTGAACTTTCTGCTTCCGACTGCTAAAGTGAATCCGCAAACAAGCGAGTGCCACGCACGCTTCCTCTTGCAGCCCGGGCCATTCGCACAGCAGCCTGCTGCTCTGCCTTCGTTCTTATGCTCTTCGTAGCAGGTCGCGCTTTCGTTTAGCTGGAGACGAACAGTCGTCTGCTTCTCGCCCAGAGAGCACGGTGCTGGCAGCGAAAGCCTCCAGGCTGCTGCCTCTGCCCAAACACGCCTGGCCTCTGCACTTTCTCTCTCAGCGCTACGTAGCAGCACATTCGGTCTGCGTGGTAGCCTGAATCTTAACGGAAAGCTTCTCAGCTAAGTCTCGCACAGAGAACAGTTTGAGGTCAACGAGCTTAGCCGGAGCTTACCCTCGACGCGTGGAAACCTGTATTTGCAGCACATCCTAGTGGTAGCCCTCTTTCCTTTCCAGCCTGCACAGCGCCGGCAGACGGCGGTGCTCTCTGCACCTGCCTTCTCACTTGCAAGTACCAGCGCCAAGCTTACAGCCTTGCAGGGAGCGAAGAGGCGGATAGGCGTCTCGCCCAGAAGAAGGTGCCAGGACCAAAAGATGGTCTTCCTTTCTGCTGCTCCTTGCCCGAATTGTGGTGCTGCGTTGAAAGTCTTGCCCAGCGAAAAGCTACTCCAGCAAGTGTTTCTCTCCAAACGCATTTCGCTGAGCGAGAGCTACACGGACAGTTTGCACTCGGTGAAACAGCAAGAAAATGCTTGTCCGTCGAGCTGAAGGAAAATCCCTGCACAGCACACTGTGGCTGCGTGCAGTGTTCACGCTGAAGAGCGGCAAAGCTCCAAGCCATGGCTGGGCTTCACTTCTGTCCAGAGCACAGAAGGCGAAGAACCAAGCAGCTGGGCACCGGGCTCATGTACTCAGGGGAGCCAATTTCAAATGTCCAGCCAAGAGCTGCTTCACAAGCACATGCAGCTGAGAATGCTCTGGCTGCTTCAGAAAGGAAGGCGCAGCCCTTGCACTCCTGGACACAAGCTGGCCAGCAGCAGGTTCCTAAACCTTCCGTGCTGCAGAGTGCATGCAGCTGGAGCACAGCCAGAAGGAGGCGTCCAGAAAGAAGGCGTTCTTCAAGCCCCCCCCTCCTCCAGGCAGCCTTGAAACTGAGCACAACAAACTGCGCCTCGGGGAGCTTCTTCTTTCCTCAGCTAGATGGACCGTCCCCTTCTTCACTCTCGCAGCTCCCTTGCCCACTTGCAGCAGCTGCTGCCAAAGGAAAAGGCTCCAGGGGTAACAGCCTCTGCTGGGCTGAACCTTCCCCTTGCCTCACGTCAAGCACCAGAAACTGTCCTCTGCACTCTGTTTTTCCCTTCTCCACCGCATCTACCACTGTCATCTCTGCATCTCCAAGCATGAAGCTAGCAGAATTGGTTCCAGGGAATACTGGAAGAGAAATAGGTAGCAGCACAAGTAGCCGCAGCTTGAACTTTCTGCTTCCGACTGCTAAAGTGAATCCGCAAACAAGCGAGTGCCACGCACGCTTCCTCTTGCAGCCCGGGCCATTCGCACAGCAGCCTGCTGCTCTGCCTTCGTTCTTATGCTCTTCGTAGCAGGTCGCGCTTTCGTTTAGCTGGAGACGAACAGTCGTCTGCTTCTCGCCCAGAGAGCACGGTGCTGGCAGCGAAAGCCTCCAGGCTGCTGCCTCTGCCCAAACACGCCTGGCCTCTGCACTTTCTCTCTCAGCGCTAGGTAGCAGCACATTCGGTCTGCGTGGTAGCCTGAATCTTAACGGAAAGCTTCTCAGCTAAGTCTCGCACAGAGAACAGTTTGAGGTCAACGAGCTTAGCCGGAGCTTACCCTCGACGCGTGGAAACCTGTATTTGCAGCACATCCTAGTGGTAGCCCTCTTTCCTTTCCAGCCTGCACAGCGCCGGCAGACGGCGGTGCTCTCTGCACCTGCCTTCTCACTTGCAAGTACCAGCGCCAAGCTTACAGCCTTGCAGGGAGCGAAGAGGCGGATAGGCGTCTCGCCCAGAAGAAGGTGCCAGGACCAAAAGATGGTCTTCCTTTCTGCTGCTCCTTGCCCGAATTGTGGTGCTGCGTTGAAAGTCTTGCCCAGCGAAAAGCTACTCCAGCAAGTGTTTCTCTCCAAACGCATTTCGCTGAGCGAGAGCTACACGGACAGTTTGCACTCGGTGAAACAGCAAGAAAATGCTTGTCCGTCGAGCTGAAGGAAAATCCCTGCACAGCACACTGTGGCTGCGTGCAGTGTTCACGCTGAAGAGCGGCAAAGCTCCAAGCCATGGCTGGGCTTCACTTCTGTCCAGAGCACAGAAGGCGAAGAACCAAGCAGCTGGGCACCGGGCTCATGTACTCAGGGGAGCCAATTTCAAATGTCCAGCCAAGAGCTGCTTCACAAGCACATGCAGCTGAGAATGCTCTGGCTGCTTCAGAAAGGAAGGCGCAGCCCTTGCACTCCTGGACACAAGCTGGCCAGCAGCAGGTTCCTAAACCTTCCGTGCTGCAGAGTGCATGCAGCTGGAGCACAGCCAGAAGGAGGCGTCCAGAAAGAAGGCGTTCTTCAAGCCCCCCCCTCCTCCAGGCAGCCTTGAAACTGAGCACAACAAACTGCGCCTCGGGGAGCTTCTTCTTTCCTCAGATAGATGGACCGTCCCCTTCTTCACTCTCGCAGCTCCCTTGCCCACTTGCAGCAGCTGCTGCCAAAGGAAAAGGCTCCAGGGGTAACAGCCTCTGCTGGGCTGAACCTTCCCCTTGCCTCACGTCAAGCACCAGAAACTGTCCTCTGCACTCTGTTTTTCCCTTCTCCACCGCATCTACCACTGTCATCTCTGCATCTCCAAGCATGAAGCTAGCAGAATTGGTTCCAGGGAATACTGGAAGAGAAATAGGTAGCAGCACAAGTAGCCGCAGCTTGAACTTTCTGCTTCCGACTGCTAAAGTGAATCCGCAAACAAGCGAGTGCCACGCACGCTTCCTCTTGCAGCCCGGGCCATTCGCACAGCAGCCTGCT
>NC_063216.1:7316030-7381850 GCF_020740725.1 Corvus hawaiiensis
GCGGTGGAGAAGGCAAAAACAGAGTGCAGAGGACAGTTTCTGGTGCTTGACGTGAGGCAAGGGGAAGGTTCAGCCCAGCAGAGGCTGTTACCCCTGGAGCCTTTTTCTTTGGCAGCAGCTGCTGCAAGTGGGCAAGGGAGCTGCGAGAGTGAAGAAGGGGACGGTCCATCTAGCTGAGGAAAGAAGAAGCTCCCCGAGGCGCAGTTTGTTGTGCTCAGTTTCAAGGCTGCCTGGAGGAGGGGGGGACTTGAAGAACGCCTTCTTTCTGGACGCCTCCTCCTGGCTGTGCTCCAGCTGCATGCACTCTGCAGCACGGAAGGTTTAGGAACCTGCTGCTGGCCAGCTTGTGTCCAGGAGTGCAAGGGCTGCGCCTTCCTTTCTGAAGCAGCCAGAGCATTCTCAGCTGCATGTGCTTGTGAAGCAGCTCTTGGCTGGACATTTGAAATTGGCTCCCCTGAGTACATGAGCCCGGTGCCCAGCTGCTTGGTTCTTCGCCTTCTGTGCTCTGGACAGAAGTGAAGCCCAGCCATGGCTTGGAGCTTTGCCGCTCTTCAGCGTGAACACTGCACGCAGCCACAGTGTGCTGTGCAGGGATTTTCCTTCAGCTCGACGGACAAGCATTTTCTTGCTGTTTCACCGAGTGCAAACTGTCCGTGTAGCTCTCGCTCAGCGAAATGCGTTTGGAGAGAAACACTTGCTGGAGTAGCTTTTCGCTGGGCAAGACTTTCAACACAGCACCACAATTCGGGCAAGGAGCAGCAGAAAGGAAGACCATCTTTTGGTCCTGGCACCTTCTTCTGGGCGAGACGCCTATCCGCCTCTTCGCTCCCTGCAAGGCTGTAAGCTTGGCGCTGGTACTTGCAAGTGAGAAGGCAGGTGCAGAGAGCACCGCCGTCTGCCGGCGCTGTGCAGGCTGGAAAGGAAAGAGGGCTACCACTAGGATGTGCTGCAAATACAGGTTTCCACGCGTCGAGGGTAGCTCCGGCTAAGCTCGTTGACCTCAAACTGTTCTCTGTGCGAGACTTAGCTGAGAAGCTTTCCGTTAAGATTCAGGCTACCACGCAGACCGAATGTGCTGCTACCTAGCGCTGAGAGAGAAAGTGCAGAGGCCAGGCGTGTTTGGGCAGAGGCAGCAGCCTGGAGGCTTTCGCTGCCAGCACCGTGCTCTCTGGGCGAGAAGCAGACGACTGTTCGTCTCCAGCTAAACGAAAGCGCGACCTGCTACGAAGAGCATAAGAACGAAGGCAGAGCAGCAGGCTGCTGTGCGAATCGCCCAGGCTGCAAGAGGAAGCGTGCGTGGCACTCGCTTGTTTGCGGATTCACTTTAGCAGTCGGAAGCAGAAAGTTCAACCTGCGGCTACTTGTGCTGCTACCTATTTCTCTTCCAGTATTCCCTGGAACCAATTCTGCTAGCTTCATGCTTGGCGATGCAGAGATGACAGTGGTAGATGCGGTGGAGAAGGGAAAAACAGAGTGCAGAGGACAGTTTCTGGTGCTTGACGTGAGGCAAGGGGAAGGTTCAGCCCAGCAGAGGCTGTTACCCCTGGAGCCTTTTTCTTTGGCAGCAGCTGCTGCAAGTGGGCAAGGGAGCTGCGAGAGTGAAGAAGGGGACGGTCCATCTAGCTGAGGAAAGAAGAAGCTCCCCGAGGCGCAGTTTGTTGTGCTCAGTTTCAAGGCTGCCTGGAGGAGGGGGGGACTTGAAGAACGCCTTCTTTCTGGACGCCTCCTCCTGGCTGTGCTCCAGCTGCATGCACTCTGCAGCACGGAAGGTTTAGGAACCTGCTGCTGGCCAGCTTGTGTCCAGGAGTGCAAGGGCTGCGCCTTCCTTTCTGAAGCAGCCAGAGCATTCTCCGCTGCAGCTGCTTGTGAAGCAGCTCTTGGCTGGACATTTGAAATTGGCTCCCCTGAGTACATGAGCCCGGTGCCCAGCTGCTTGGTTCTTCGCCTTCTGTGCTCTGGACAGAAGTGAAGCCCAGCCATGGCTTGGAGCTTTGCCGCTCTTCAGCGTGAACACTGCACGCAGCCACAGTGTGCTGTGCAGGGATTTTCCTTCAGCTCGACGGACAAGCATTTTCTTGCTGTTTCACCGAGTGCAAACTGTCCGTGTAGCTCTCGCTCAGCGAAATGCGTTTGGAGAGAAACACTTGCTGGAGTAGCTTTTCGCTGGGCAAGACTTTCAACACAGCACCACAATTCGGGCAAGGAGCAGCAGAAAGGAAGACCATCTTTTGGTCCTGGCACCTTCTTCTGGGCGAGACGCCTATCCGCCTCTTCGCTCCCTGCAAGGCTGTAAGCTTGGCGCTGGTACTTGCAAGTGAGAAGGCAGGTGCAGAGAGCACCGCCGTCTGCCGGCGCTGTGCAGGCTGGAAAGGAAAGAGGGCTACCACTAGGATGTGCTGCAAATACAGGTTTGCACGCGTCGAGGGTAAGCTCCGGCTAAGCTCGTTGACCTCAAACTGTTCTCTGTGCGAGACTTAGCTGAGAAGCTTTCCGTTAAGATTCAGGCTACCACGCAGACCGAATGTGCTGCTACCTAGCGCTGAGAGAGAAAGTGCAGAGGCCAGGCGTGTTTGGGCAGAGGCAGCAGCCTGGAGGCTTTCGCTGCCAGCACCGTGCTCTCTGGGCGAGAAGCAGACGACTGTTCGTCTCCAGCTAAACGAAAGCGCGACCTGCTACGAAGAGCATAAGAACGAAGGCAGAGCAGCAGGCTGCTGTGCGAATCGCCCAGGCTGCAAGAGGAAGCGTGCGTGGCACTCGCTTGTTTGCGGATTCACTTTAGCAGTCGGAAGCAGAAAGTTCAACCTGCGGCTACTTGTGCTGCTACCTATTTCTCTTCCAGTATTCCCTGGAACCAATTCTGCTAGCTTCATGCTTGGCGATGCAGAGATGACAGTGGTAGATGCGGTGGAGAAGGCAAAAACAGAGTGCAGAGGACAGTTTCTGGTGCTTGACGTGAGGCAAGGGGAAGGTTCAGCCCAGCAGAGGCTGTTACCCCTGGAGCCTTTTTCTTTGGCAGCAGCTGCTGCAAGTGGGCAAGGGAGCTGCGAGAGTGAAGAAGGGGACGGTCCATCTAGCTGAGGAAAGAAGAAGCTCCCCGAGGCGCAGTTTGTTGCGCTCAGTTTCAAGGCTGCCTGGAGGAGGGGGGACTTGAAGAACGCCTTCTTTCTGGACGCCTCCTCCTGGCTGTGCTCCAGCTGCATGCACTCTGCAGCACGGAAGGTTTAGGAACCTGCTGCTGGCCAGCTTGTGTCCAGGAGTGCAAGGGCTGCGCCTTCCTTTCTGAAGCAGCCAGAGCATTCTCAGCTGCATGTGCTTGTGAAGCAGCTCTTGGCTGGACATTTGAAATTGGCTCCCCTGAGTACATGAGCCCGGTGCCCAGCTGCTTGGTTCTTCGCCTTCTGTGCTCTGGACAGAAGTGAAGCCCAGCCATGGCTTGGAGCTTTGCCGCTCTTCAGCGTGAACACTGCACGCAGCCACAGTGTGCTGTGCAGGGATTTTCCTTCAGCTCGACGGACAAGCATTTTCTTGCTGTTTCACCGAGTGCAAACTGTCCGTGTAGCTCTCGCTCAGCGAAATGCGTTTGGAGAGAAACACTTGCTGGAGTAGCTTTTCGCTGGGCAAGACTTTCAACACAGCACCACAATTCGGGCAAGGAGCAGCAGAAAGGAAGACCATCTTTTGGTCCTGGCACCTTCTTCTGGGCGAGACGCCTATCCGCCTCTTCGCTCCCTGCAAGGCTGTAAGCTTGGCGCTGGTACTTGCAAGGGAGAAGGCAGGTGCAGAGAGCACCGCCGTCTGCCGGCGTTGTGCAGGCTGGAAAGGAAAGAGGGCTACCACTAGGATGTGCTGCAAATACAGGTTTGCACGCGTCGAGGGTAAGCTCCGGCTAAGCTCGTTGACCTCAAACTGTTCTCTGTGCGAGACTTAGCTGAGAAGCTTTCCGTTAAGATTCAGGCTACCACGCAGACCGAATGTGCTGCTACCTAGCGCTGAGAGAGAAAGTGCAGAGGCCAGGCGTGTTTGGGCAGAGGCAGCAGCCTGGAGGCTTTCGCTGCCAGCACCGTGCTCTCTGGGCGAGAAGCAGACGACTGTTCGTCTCCAGCTAAACGAAAGCGCGACCTGCTACGAAGAGCATAAGAACGAAGGCAGAGCAGCAGGCTGCTGTGCGAATCGCCCAGGCTGCAAGAGGAAGCGTGCGTGGCACTCGCTTGTTTGCGGATTCACTTTAGCAGTCGGAAGCAGAAAGTTCAACCTGCGGCTACTTGTGCTGCTACCTATTTCTCTTCCAGTATTCCCTGGAACCAATTCTGCTAGCTTCATGCTTGGCGATGCAGAGATGACAGTGGTAGATGCGGTGGAGAAGGCAAAAACAGAGTGCAGAGGACAGTTTCTGGTGCTTGACGTGAGGCAAGGGGAAGGTTCAGCCCAGCAGAGGCTGTTACCCCTGGAGCCTTTTTCTTTGGCAGCAGCTGCTGCAAGTGGGCAAGGGAGCTGCGAGAGTGAAGAAGGGGACGGTCCATCTAGCTGAGGAAAGAAGAAGCTCCCCGAGGCGCAGTTTGTTGTGCTCAGTTTCAAGGCTGCCTGGAGGAGGGGGGGACTTGAAGAACGCCTTCTTTCTGGACGCCTCCTCCTGGCTGTGCTCCAGCTGCATGCACTCTGCAGCACGGAAGGTTTAGGAACCTGCTGCTGGCCAGCTTGTGTCCAGGAGTGCAAGGGCTGCGCCTTCCTTTCTGAAGCAGCCAGAGCATTCTCAGCTGCATGTGCTTGTGAAGCAGCTCTTGGCTGGACATTTGAAATTGGCTCCCCTGAGTACATGAGCCCGGTGCCCAGCTGCTTGGTTCTTCGCCTTCTGTGCTCTGGACAGAAGTGAAGCCCAGCCATGGCTTGGAGCTTTGCCGCTCTTCAGCGTGAACACTGCACGCAGCCACAGTGTGCTGTGCAGGGATTTTCCTTCAGCTCGACGGACAAGCATTTTCTTGCTGTTTCACCGAGTGCAAACTGTCCGTGTAGCTCTCGCTCAGCGAAATGCGTTTGGAGAGAAACACTTGCTGGAGTAGCTTTTCGCTGGGCAAGACTTTCAACACAGCACCACAATTCGGGCAAGGAGCAGCAGAAAGGAAGACCATCTTTTGGTCCTGGCACCTTCTTCTGGGCGAGACGCCTATCCGCCTCTTCGCTCCCTGCAAGGCTGTAAGCTTGGCGCTGGTACTTGCAAGTGAGAAGGCAGGTGCAGAGAGCACCGCCGTCTGCCGGCGCTGTGCAGGCTGGAAAGGAAAGAGGGCTACCACTAGGATGTGCTGCAAATACAGGTTTCCACGCGTCGAGGGTAAGCTCCGGCTAAGCTCGTTGACCTCAAACTGTTCTCTGTGCGAGACTTAGCTGAGAAGCTTTCCGTTAAGATTCAGGCTACCACGCAGACCGAATGTGCTGCTACCTAGCGCTGAGAGAGAAAGTGCAGAGGCCAGGCGTGTTTGGGCAGAGGCAGCAGCCTGGAGGCTTTCGCTGCCAGCACCGTGCTCTCTGGGCGAGAAGCAGACGACTGTTCGTCTCCAGCTAAACGAAAGCGCGACCTGCTACGAAGAGCATAAGAACGAAGGCAGAGCAGCAGGCTGCTGTGCGAATCGCCCAGGCTGCAAGAGGAAGCGTGCGTGGCACTCGCTTGTTTGCGGATTCACTTTAGCAGTCGGAAGCAGAAAGTTCAACCTGCGGCTACTTGTGCTGCTACCTATTTCTCTTCCAGTATTCCCTGGAACCAATTCTGCTAGCTTCATGCTTGGCGATGCAGAGATGACAGTGGTAGATGCGGTGGAGAAGGGAAAAACAGAGTGCAGAGGACAGTTTCTGGTGCTTGACGTGAGGCAAGGGGAAGGTTCAGCCCAGCAGAGGCTGTTACCCCTGGAGCCTTTTTCTTTGGCAGCAGCTGCTGCAAGTGGGCAAGGGAGCTGCGAGAGTGAAGAAGGGGACGGTCCATCTAGCTGAGGAAAGAAGAAGCTCCCCGAGGCGCAGTTTGTTGTGCTCAGTTTCAAGGCTGCCTGGAGGAGGGGGGGACTTGAAGAACGCCTTCTTTCTGGACGCCTCCTTCTGGCTGTGCTCCAGCTGCATGCACTCTGCAGCACGGAAGGTTTAGGAACGTGCTGCTGGCCAGCTTGTGTCCAGGAGTGCAAGGGCTGCGCCTTCCTTTCTGAAGCAGCCAGAGCATTCTCCGCTGCAGCTGCTTGTGAAGCAGCTCTTGGCTGGACATTTGAAATTGGCTCCCCTGAGTACATGAGCCCGGTGCCCAGCTGCTTGGTTCTTCGCCTTCTGTGCTCTGGACAGAAGTGAAGCCCAGCCATGGCTTGGAGCTTTGCCGCTCTTCAGCGTGAACACTGCACGCAGCCACAGTGTGCTGTGCAGGGATTTTCCTTCAGCTCGACGGACAAGCATTTTCTTGCTGTTTCACCGAGTGCAAACTGTCCGTGTAGCTCTCGCTCAGCGAAATGCGTTTGGAGAGAACCACTTGCTGGAGTAGCTTTTCGCTGGGCAAGACTTTCAACACAGCACCACAATTCGGGCAAGGAGCAGCAGAAAGGAAGACCATCTTTTGGTCCTGGCACGTTCTTCTGGGCGAGACGCCTATCCGCCTCTTCGCTCCCTGCAAGGCTGTAAGCTTGGCGCTGGTACTTGCAAGTGAGAAGGCAGGTGCAGAGAGCACCGCCGTCTGCCGGCGCTGTGCAGGCTGGAAAGGAAAGAGGGCTACCACTAGGATGTGCTGCAAATACAGGTTTGCACGCGTCGAGGGTAAGCTCCGGCTAAGCTCGTTGACCTCAAACTGTTCTCTGTGCGAGACTTAGCTGAGAAGCTTTCCGTTAAGATTCAGGCTACCACGCAGACCGAATGTGCTGCTACCTAGCGCTGAGAGAGAAAGTGCAGAGGCCAGGCGTGTTTGGGCAGAGGCAGCAGCCTGGAGGCTTTCGCTGCCAGCACCGTGCTCTCTGGGCGAGAAGCAGACGACTGTTCGTCTCCAGCTAAACGAAAGCGCGACCTGCTACGAAGAGCATAAGAACGAAGGCAGAGCAGCAGGCTGCTGTGCGAATCGCCCAGGCTGCAAGAGGAAGCGTGCGTGGCACTCGCTTGTTTGCGGATTCACTTTAGCAGTCGGAAGCAGAAAGTTCAACCTGCGGCTACTTGTGCTGCTACCTATTTCTCTTCCAGTATTCCCTGGAACCAATTCTGCTAGCTTCATGCTTGGAGATGCAGAGATGACAGTGGTAGATGCGGTGGAGAAGGGAAAAACAGAGTGCAGAGGACAGTTTCTGGTGCTTGACGTGAGGCAAGGGGAAGGTTCAGCCCAGCAGAGGCTGTTACCCCTGGAGCCTTTTTCTTTGGCAGCAGCTGCTGCAAGTGGGCAAGGGAGCTGCGAGAGTGAAGAAGGGGACGGTCCATCTAGCTGAGGAAAGAAGAAGCTCCCCGAGGCGCAGTTTGTTGCGCTCAGTTTCAAGGCTGCCTGGAGGAGGGGGGGACTTGAAGAACGCCTTCTTTCTGGACGCCTCCTCCTGGCTGTGCTCCAGCTGCATGCACTCTGCAGCACGGAAGGTTTAGGAACCTGCTGCTGGCCAGCTTGTGTCCAGGAGTGCAAGGGCTGCGCCTTCCTTTCTGAAGCAGCCAGAGCATTCTCAGCTGCATGTGCTTGTGAAGCAGCTCTTGGCTGGACATTTGAAATTGGCTCCCCTGAGTACATGAGCCCGGTGCCCAGCTGCTTGGTTCTTCGCCTTCTGTGCTCTGGACAGAAGTGAAGCCCAGCCATGGCTTGGAGCTTTGCCGCTCTTCAGCGTGAACACTGCACGCAGCCACAGTGTGCTGTGCAGGGATTTTCCTTCAGCTCGACGGACAAGCATTTTCTTGCTGTTTCACCGAGTGCAAACTGTCCGTGTAGCTCTCGCTCAGCGAAATGCGTTTGGAGAGAACCACTTGCTGGAGTAGCTTTTCGCTGGGCAAGACTTTCAACACAGCACCACAATTCGGGCAAGGAGCAGCAGAAAGGAAGACCATCTTTTGGTCCTGGCACCTTCTTCTGGGCGAGACGCCTATCCGCCTCTTCGCTCCCTGCAAGGCTGTAAGCTTGGCGCTGGTACTTGCAAGGGAGAAGGCAGGTGCAGAGAGCACCGCCGTCTGCCGGCGTTGTGCAGGCTGGAAAGGAAAGAGGGCTACCACTAGGATGTGCTGCAAATACAGGTTTGCACGCGTCGAGGGTAAGCTCCGGCTAAGCTCGTTGACCTCAAACTGTTCTCTGTGCGAGACTTAGCTGAGAAGCTTTCCGTTAAGATTCAGGCTACCACGCAGACCGAATGTGCTGCTACCTAGCGCTGAGAGAGAAAGTGCAGAGGCCAGGCGTGTTTGGGCAGAGGCAGCAGCCTGGAGGCTTTCGCTGCCAGCACCGTGCTCTCTGGGCGAGAAGCAGACGACTGTTCGTCTCCAGCTAAACGAAAGCGCGACCTGCTACGAAGAGCATAAGAACGAAGGCAGAGCAGCAGGCTGCTGTGCGAATCGCCCAGGCTGCAAGAGGAAGCGTGCGTGGCACTCGCTTGTTTGCGGATTCACTTTAGCAGTCGGAAGCAGAAAGTTCAACCTGCGGCTACTTGTGCTGCTACCTATTTCTCTTCCAGTATTCCCTGGAACCAATTCTGCTAGCTTCATGCTTGGCGATGCAGAGATGACAGTGGTAGATGCGGTGGAGAAGGGAAAAACAGAGTGCAGAGGACAGTTTCTGGTGCTTGACGTGAGGCAAGGGGAAGGTTCAGCCCAGCAGAGGCTGTTACCCCTGGAGCCTTTTTCTTTGGCAGCAGCTGCTGCAAGTGGGCAAGGGAGCTGCGAGAGTGAAGAAGGGGACGGTCCATCTAGCTGAGGAAAGAAGAAGCTCCCCGAGGCGCAGTTTGTTGTGCTCAGTTTCAAGGCTGCCTGGAGGAGGGGGGGACTTGAAGAACGCCTTCTTTCTGGACGCCTCCTCCTGGCTGTGCTCCAGCTGCATGCACTCTGCAGCACGGAAGGTTTAGGAACGTGCTGCTGGCCAGCTTGTGTCCAGGAGTGCAAGGGCTGCGCCTTCCTTTCTGAAGCAGCCAGAGCATTCTCCGCTGCAGCTGCTTGTGAAGCAGCTCTTGGCTGGACATTTGAAATTGGCTCCCCTGAGTACATGAGCCCGGTGCCCAGCTGCTTGGTTCTTCGCCTTCTGTGCTCTGGACAGAAGTGAAGCCCAGCCATGGCTTGGAGCTTTGCCGCTCTTCAGCGTGAACACTGCACGCAGCCACAGTGTGCTGTGCAGGGATTTTCCTTCAGCTCGACGGACAAGCATTTTCTTGCTGTTTCACCGAGTGCAAACTGTCCGTGTAGCTCTCGCTCAGCGAAATGCGTTTGGAGAGAAACACTTGCTGGAGTAGCTTTTCGCTGGGCAAGACTTTCAACACAGCACCACAATTCGGGCAAGGAGCAGCAGAAAGGAAGACCATCTTTTGGTCCTGGCACGTTCTTCTGGGCGAGACGCCTATCCGCCTCTTCGCTCCCTGCAAGGCTGTAAGCTTGGCGCTGGTACTTGCAAGTGAGAAGGCAGGTGCAGAGAGCACCGCCGTCTGCCGGCGCTGTGCAGGCTGGAAAGGAAAGAGGGCTACCACTAGGATGTGCTGCAAATACAGGTTTGCACGCGTCGAGGGTAAGCTCCGGCTAAGCTCGTTGACCTCAAACTGTTCTCTGTGCGAGACTTAGCTGAGAAGCTTTCCGTTAAGATTCAGGCTACCACGCAGACCGAATGTGCTGCTACCTAGCGCTGAGAGAGAAAGTGCAGAGGCCAGGCGTGTTTGGGCAGAGGCAGCAGCCTGGAGGCTTTCGCTGCCAGCACCGTGCTCTCTGGGCGAGAAGCAGACGACTGTTCGTCTCCAGCTAAACGAAAGCGCGACCTGCTACGAAGAGCATAAGAACGAAGGCAGAGCAGCAGGCTGCTGTGCGAATCGCCCAGGCTGCAAGAGGAAGCGTGCGTGGCACTCGCTTGTTTGCGGATTCACTTTAGCAGTCGGAAGCAGAAAGTTCAACCTGCGGCTACTTGTGCTGCTACCTATTTCTCTTCCAGTATTCCCTGGAACCAATTCTGCTAGCTTCATGCTTGGCGATGCAGAGATGACAGTGGTAGATGCGGTGGAGAAGGGAAAAACAGAGTGCAGAGGACAGTTTCTGGTGCTTGACGTGAGGCAAGGGGAAGGTTCAGCCCAGCAGAGGCTGTTACCCCTGGAGCCTTTTTCTTTGGCAGCAGCTGCTGCAAGTGGGCAAGGGAGCTGCGAGAGTGAAGAAGGGGACGGTCCATCTAGCTGAGGAAAGAAGAAGCTCCCCGAGGCGCAGTTTGTTGCGCTCAGTTGCAAGGCTGCCTGGAGGAGGGGGGGACTTGAAGAACGCCTTCTTTCTGGACGCCTCCTCCTGGCTGTGCTCCAGCTGCATGCACTCTGCAGCACGGAAGGTTTAGGAACCTGCTGCTGGCCAGCTTGTGTCCAGGAGTGCAAGGGCTGCGCCTTCCTTTCTGAAGCAGCCAGAGCATTCTCAGCTGCATGTGCTTGTGAAGCAGCTCTTGGCTGGACATTTGAAATTGGCTCCCCTGAGTACATGAGCCCGGTGCCCAGCTGCTTGGTTCTTCGCCTTCTGTGCTCTGGACAGAAGTGAAGCCCAGCCATGGCTTGGAGCTTTGCCGCTCTTCAGCGTGAACACTGCACGCAGCCACAGTGTGCTGTGCAGGGATTTTCCTTCAGCTCGACGGACAAGCATTTTCTTGCTGTTTCACCGAGTGCAAACTGTCCGTGTAGCTCTCGCTCAGCGAAATGCGTTTGGAGAGAACCACTTGCTGGAGTAGCTTTTCGCTGGGCAAGACTTTCAACACAGCACCACAATTCGGGCAAGGAGCAGCAGAAAGGAAGACCATCTTTTGGTCCTGGCACCTTCTTCTGGGCGAGACGCCTATCCGCCTCTTCGCTCCCTGCAAGGCTGTAAGCTTGGCGCTGGTACTTGCAAGGGAGAAGGCAGGTGCAGAGAGCACCGCCGTCTGCCGGCGTTGTGCAGGCTGGAAAGGAAAGAGGGCTACCACTAGGATGTGCTGCAAATACAGGTTTCCACGCGTCGAGGGTAAGCTCCGGCTAAGCTCGTTGACCTCAAACTGTTCTCTGTGCGAGACTTAGCTGAGAAGCTTTCCGTTAAGATTCAGGCTACCACGCAGACCGAATGTGCTGCTACCTAGCGCTGAGAGAGAAAGTGCAGAGGCCAGGCGTGTTTGGGCAGAGGCAGCAGCCTGGAGGCTTTCGCTGCCAGCACCGTGCTCTCTGGGCGAGAAGCAGACGACTGTTCGTCTCCAGCTAAACGAAAGCGCGACCTGCTACGAAGAGCATAAGAACGAAGGCAGAGCAGCAGGCTGCTGTGCGAATCGCCCAGGCTGCAAGAGGAAGCGTGCGTGGCACTCGCTTGTTTGCGGATTCACTTTAGCAGTCGGAAGCAGAAAGTTCAACCTGCGGCTACTTGTGCTGCTACCTATTTCTCTTCCAGTATTCCCTGGAACCAATTCTGCTAGCTTCATGCTTGGCGATGCAGAGATGACAGTGGTAGATGCGGTGGAGAAGGGAAAAACAGAGTGCAGAGGACAGTTTCTGGTGCTTGACGTGAGGCAAGGGGAAGGTTCAGCCCAGCAGAGGCTGTTACCCCTGGAGCCTTTTTCTTTGGCAGCAGCTGCTGCAAGTGGGCAAGGGAGCTGCGAGAGTGAAGAAGGGGACGGTCCATCTAGCTGAGGAAAGAAGAAGCTCCCCGAGGCGCAGTTTGTTGTGCTCAGTTTCAAGGCTGCCTGGAGGAGGGGGGGACTTGAAGAACGCCTTCTTTCTGGACGCCTCCTCCTGGCTGTGCTCCAGCTGCATGCACTCTGCAGCACGGAAGGTTTAGGAACGTGCTGCTGGCCAGCTTGTGTCCAGGAGTGCAAGGGCTGCGCCTTCCTTTCTGAAGCAGCCAGAGCATTCTCCGCTGCAGCTGCTTGTGAAGCAGCTCTTGGCTGGACATTTGAAATTGGCTCCCCTGAGTACATGAGCCCGGTGCCCAGCTGCTTGGTTCTTCGCCTTCTGTGCTCTGGACAGAAGTGAAGCCCAGCCATGGCTTGGAGCTTTGCCGCTCTTCAGCGTGAACACTGCACGCAGCCACAGTGTGCTGTGCAGGGATTTTCCTTCAGCTCGACGGACAAGCATTTTCTTGCTGTTTCACCGAGTGCAAACTGTCCGTGTAGCTCTCGCTCAGCGAAATGCGTTTGGAGAGAAACACTTGCTGGAGTAGCTTTTCGCTGGGCAAGACTTTCAACACAGCACCACAATTCGGGCAAGGAGCAGCAGAAAGGAAGACCATCTTTTGGTCCTGGCACCTTCTTCTGGGCGAGACGCCTATCCGCCTCTTCGCTCCCTGCAAGGCTGTAAGCTTGGCGCTGGTACTTGCAAGTGAGAAGGCAGGTGCAGAGAGCACCGCCGTCTGCCGGCGCTGTGCAGGCTGGAAAGGAAAGAGGGCTACCACTAGGATGTGCTGCAAATACAGGTTTCCACGCGTCGAGGGTAAGCTCCGGCTAAGCTCGTTGACCTCAAACTGTTCTCTGTGCGAGACTTAGCTGAGAAGCTTTCCGTTAAGATTCAGGCTACCACGCAGACCGAATATGCTGCTACCTAGCGCTGAGAGAGAAAGTGCAGAGGCCAGGCGTGTTTGGGCAGAGGCAGCAGCCTGGAGGCTTTCGCTGCCAGCACCGTGCTCTCTGGGCGAGAAGCAGACGACTGTTCGTCTCCAGCTAAACGAAAGCGCGACCTGCTACGAAGAGCATAAGAACGAAGGCAGAGCAGCAGGCTGCTGTGCGAATCGCCCAGGCTGCAAGAGGAAGCGTGCGTGGCACTCGCTTGTTTGCGGATTCACTTTAGCAGTCGGAAGCAGAAAGTTCAACCTGCGGCTACTTGTGCTGCTACCTATTTCTCTTCCAGTATTCCCTGGAACCAATTCTGCTAGCTTCATGCTTGGCGATGCAGAGATGACAGTGGTAGATGCGGTGGAGAAGGCAAAAACAGAGTGCAGAGGACAGTTTCTGGTGCTTGACGTGAGGCAAGGGGAAGGTTCAGCCCAGCAGAGGCTGTTACCCCTGGAGCCTTTTTCTTTGGCAGCAGCTGCTGCAAGTGGGCAAGGGAGCTGCGAGAGTGAAGAAGGGGACGGTCCATCTAGCTGAGGAAAGAAGAAGCTCCCCGAGGCGCAGTTTGTTGTGCTCAGTTTCAAGGCTGCCTGGAGGAGGGGGGGACTTGAAGAACGCCTTCTTTCTGGACGCCTCCTCCTGGCTGTGCTCCAGCTGCATGCACTCTGCAGCACGGAAGGTTTAGGAACGTGCTGCTGGCCAGCTTGTGTCCAGGAGTGCAAGGGCTGCGCCTTCCTTTCTGAAGCAGC
The DNA here is from genome assembly GCF_020740725.1 of Corvus hawaiiensis. Taxonomy (NCBI): domain Eukaryota; kingdom Metazoa; phylum Chordata; class Aves; order Passeriformes; family Corvidae; genus Corvus; species Corvus hawaiiensis. The sequence goes on from NC_063216.1 coordinate 7,329,477, forward strand.
CAGAGCATTCTCCGCTGCAGCTGCTTGTGAAGCAGCTCTTGGCTGGACATTTGAAATTGGCTCCCCTGAGTACATGAGCCCGGTGCCCAGCTGCTTGGTTCTTCGCCTTCTGTGCTCTGGACAGAAGTGAAGCCCAGCCATGGCTTGGAGCTTTGCCGCTCTTCAGCGTGAACACTGCACGCAGCCACAGTGTGCTGTGCAGGGATTTTCCTTCAGCTCGACGGACAAGCATTTTCTTGCTGTTTCACCGAGTGCAAACTGTCCGTGTAGCTCTCGCTCAGCGAAATGCGTTTGGAGAGAAACACTTGCTGGAGTAGCTTTTCGCTGGGCAAGACTTTCAACACAGCACCACAATTCGGGCAAGGAGCAGCAGAAAGGAAGACCATCTTTTGGTCCTGGCACCTTCTTCTGGGCGAGACGCCTATCCGCCTCTTCGCTCCCTGCAAGGCTGTAAGCTTGGCGCTGGTACTTGCAAGTGAGAAGGCAGGTGCAGAGAGCACCGCCGTCTGCCGGCGCTGTGCAGGCTGGAAAGGAAAGAGGGCTACCACTAGGATGTGCTGCAAATACAGGTTTCCACGCGTCGAGGGTAAGCTCCGGCTAAGCTCGTTGACCTCAAACTGTTCTCTGTGCGAGACTTAGCTGAGAAGCTTTCCGTTAAGATTCAGGCTACCACGCAGACCGAATATGCTGCTACCTAGCGCTGAGAGAGAAAGTGCAGAGGCCAGGCGTGTTTGGGCAGAGGCAGCAGCCTGGAGGCTTTCGCTGCCAGCACCGTGCTCTCTGGGCGAGAAGCAGACGACTGTTCGTCTCCAGCTAAACGAAAGCGCGACCTGCTACGAAGAGCATAAGAACGAAGGCAGAGCAGCAGGCTGCTGTGCGAATCGCCCAGGCTGCAAGAGGAAGCGTGCGTGGCACTCGCTTGTTTGCGGATTCACTTTAGCAGTCGGAAGCAGAAAGTTCAACCTGCGGCTACTTGTGCTGCTACCTATTTCTCTTCCAGTATTCCCTGGAACCAATTCTGCTAGCTTCATGCTTGGCGATGCAGAGATGACAGTGGTAGATGCGGTGGAGAAGGGAAAAACAGAGTGCAGAGGACAGTTTCTGGTGCTTGACGTGAGGCAAGGGGAAGGTTCAGCCCAGCAGAGGCTGTTACCCCTGGAGCCTTTTTCTTTGGCAGCAGCTGCTGCAAGTGGGCAAGGGAGCTGCGAGAGTGAAGAAGGGGACGGTCCATCTAGCTGAGGAAAGAAGAAGCTCCCCGAGGCGCAGTTTGTTGTGCTCAGTTTCAAGGCTGCCTGGAGGAGGGGGGGACTTGAAGAACGCCTTCTTTCTGGACGCCTCCTTCTGGCTGTGCTCCAGCTGCATGCACTCTGCAGCACGGAAGGTTTAGGAACCTGCTGCTGGCCAGCTTGTGTCCAGGAGTGCAAGGGCTGCGCCTTCCTTTCTGAAGCAGCCAGAGCATTCTCAGCTGCATGTGCTTGTGAAGCAGCTCTTGGCTGGACAGTTGAAATTGGCTCCCCTGAGTACATGAGCCCGGTGCCCAGCTGCTTGGTTCTTCGCCTTCTGTGCTCTGGACAGAAGTGAAGCCCAGCCATGGCTTGGAGCTTTGCCGCTCTTCAGCGTGAACACTGCACGCAGCCACAGTGTGCTGTGCAGGGATTTTCCTTCAGCTCGACGGACAAGCATTTTCTTGCTGTTTCACCGAGTGCAAACTGTCCGTGTAGCTCTCGCTCAGCGAAATGCGTTTGGAGAGGAACACTTGCTGGAGTAGCTTTTCGCTGGGCAAGACTTTCAACACAGCACCACAATTCGGGCAAGGAGCAGCAGAAAGGAAGACCATCTTTTGGTCCTGGCACCTTCTTCTGGGCGAGACGCCTATCCGCCTCTTCGCTCCCTGCAAGGCTGTAAGCTTGGCGCTGGTACTTGCAAGTGAGAAGGCAGGTGCAGAGAGCACCGCCGTCTGCCGGCGCTGTGCAGGCTGGAAAGGAAAGAGGGCTACCACTAGGATGTGCTGCAAATACAGGTTTCCACGCGTCGAGGGTAAGCTCCGGCTAAGCTCGTTGACCTCAAACTGTTCTCTGTGCGAGACTTAGCTGAGAAGCTTTCCGTTAAGATTCAGGCTACCACGCAGACCGAATGTGCTGCTACCTAGCGCTGAGAGAGAAAGTGCAGAGGCCAGGCGTGTTTGGGCAGAGGCAGCAGCCTGGAGGCTTTCGCTGCCAGCACCGTGCTCTCTGGGCGAGAAGCAGACGACTGTTCGTCTCCAGCTAAACGAAAGCGCGACCTGCTACGAAGAGCATAAGAACGAAGGCAGAGCAGCAGGCTGCTGTGCGAATCGCCCAGGCTGCAAGAGGAAGCGTGCGTGGCACTCGCTTGTTTGCGGATTCACTTTAGCAGTCGGAAGCAGAAAGTTCAACCTGCGGCTACTTGTGCTGCTACCTATTTCTCTTCCAGTATTCCCTGGAACCAATTCTGCTAGCTTCATGCTTGGAGATGCAGAGATGACAGTGGTAGATGCGGTGGAGAAGGGAAAAACAGAGTGCAGAGGACAGTTTCTGGTGCTTGACGTGAGGCAAGGGGAAGGTTCAGCCCAGCAGAGGCTGTTACCCCTGGAGCCTTTTTCTTTGGCAGCAGCTGCTGCAAGTGGGCAAGGGAGCTGCGAGAGTGAAGAAGGGGACGGTCCATCTAGCTGAGGAAAGAAGAAGCTCCCCGAGGCGCAGTTTGTTGCGCTCAGTTTCAAGGCTGCCTGGAGGAGGGGGGGACTTGAAGAACGCCTTCTTTCTGGACGCCTCCTTCTGGCTGTGCTCCAGCTGCATGCACTCTGCAGCACGGAAGGTTTAGGAACGTGCTGCTGGCCAGCTTGTGTCCAGGAGTGCAAGGGCTGCGCCTTCCTTTCTGAAGCAGCCAGAGCATTCTCCGCTGCAGCTGCTTGTGAAGCAGCTCTTGGCTGGACATTTGAAATTGGCTCCCCTGAGTACATGAGCCCGGTGCCCAGCTGCTTGGTTCTTCGCCTTCTGTGCTCTGGACAGAAGTGAAGCCCAGCCATGGCTTGGAGCTTTGCCGCTCTTCAGCGTGAACACTGCACGCAGCCACAGTGTGCTGTGCAGGGATTTTCCTTCAGCTCGACGGACAAGCATTTTCTTGCTGTTTCACCGAGTGCAAACTGTCCGTGTAGCTCTCGCTCAGCGAAATGCGTTTGGAGAGAACCACTTGCTGGAGTAGCTTTTCGCTGGGCAAGACTTTCAACACAGCACCACAATTCGGGCAAGGAGCAGCAGAAAGGAAGACCATCTTTTGGTCCTGGCACCTTCTTCTGGGCGAGACGCCTATCCGCCTCTTCGCTCCCTGCAAGGCTGTAAGCTTGGCGCTGGTACTTGCAAGGGAGAAGGCAGGTGCAGAGAGCACCGCCGTCTGCCGGCGTTGTGCAGGCTGGAAAGGAAAGAGGGCTACCACTAGGATGTGCTGCAAATACAGGTTTCCACGCGTCGAGGGTAAGCTCCGGCTAAGCTCGTTGACCTCAAACTGTTCTCTGTGCGAGACTTAGCTGAGAAGCTTTCCGTTAAGATTCAGGCTACCACGCAGACCGAATGTGCTGCTACCTAGCGCTGAGAGAGAAAGTGCAGAGGCCAGGCGTGTTTGGGCAGAGGCAGCAGCCTGGAGGCTTTCGCTGCCAGCACCGTGCTCTCTGGGCGAGAAGCAGACGACTGTTCGTCTCCAGCTAAACGAAAGCGCGACCTGCTACGAAGAGCATAAGAACGAAGGCAGAGCAGCAGGCTGCTGTGCGAATCGCCCAGGCTGCAAGAGGAAGCGTGCGTGGCACTCGCTTGTTTGCGGATTCACTTTAGCAGTCGGAAGCAGAAAGTTCAACCTGCGGCTACTTGTGCTGCTACCTATTTCTCTTCCAGTATTCCCTGGAACCAATTCTGCTAGCTTCATGCTTGGCGATGCAGTGATGACAGTGGTAGATGCGGTGGAGAAGGGAAAAACAGAGTGCAGAGGACAGTTTCTGGTGCTTGACGTGAGGCAAGGGGAAGGTTCAGCCCAGCAGAGGCTGTTACCCCTGGAGCCTTTTTCTTTGGCAGCAGCTGCTGCAAGTGGGCAAGGGAGCTGCGAGAGTGAAGAAGGGGACGGTCCATCTAGCTGAGGAAAGAAGAAGCTCCCCGAGGCGCAGTTTGTTGCGCTCAGTTTCAAGGCTGCCTGGAGGAGGGGGGGACTTGAAGAACGCCTTCTTTCTGGACGCCTCCTTCTGGCTGTGCTCCAGCTGCATGCACTCTGCAGCACGGAAGGTTTAGGAACCTGCTGCTGGCCAGCTTGTGTCCAGGAGTGCAAGGGCTGCGCCTTCCTTTCTGAAGCAGCCAGAGCATTCTCAGCTGCATGTGCTTGTGAAGCAGCTCTTGGCTGGACATTTGAAATTGGCTCCCCTGAGTACATGAGCCCGGTGCCCAGCTGCTTGGTTCTTCGCCTTCTGTGCTCTGGACAGAAGTGAAGCCCAGCCATGGCTTGGAGCTTTGCCGCTCTTCAGCGTGAACACTGCACGCAGCCACAGTGTGCTGTGCAGGGATTTTCCTTCAGCTCGACGGACAAGCATTTTCTTGCTGTTTCACCGAGTGCAAACTGTCCGTGTAGCTCTCGCTCAGCGAAATGCGTTTGGAGAGAAACACTTGCTGGAGTAGCTTTTCGCTGGGCAAGACTTTCAACACAGCACCACAATTCGGGCAAGGAGCAGGAGAAAAGAAGACCATCTTTTGGTCCTGGCACGTTCTTCTGGGCGAGACGCCTAACCGCCTCTTCGCTCCCTGCAAGGCTGTAAGCTTGGCGCTGGTACTTGCAAGTGAGAAGGCAGGTGCAGAGAGCACCGCCGTCTGCCGGCGCTGTGCAGGCTGGAAAGGAAAGAGGGCTACCACTAGGATGTGCTGCAAATACAGGTTTCCACGCGTCGAGGGTAAGCTCCGGCTAAGCTCGTTGACCTCAAACTGTTCTCTGTGCGAGACTTAGCTGAGAAGCTTTCCGTTAAGATTCAGGCTACCACGCAGACCGAATGTGCTGCTACCTAGCGCTGAGAGAGAAAGTGCAGAGGCCAGGCGTGTTTGGGCAGAGGCAGCAGCCTGGAGGCTTTCGCTGCCAGCACCGTGCTCTCTGGGCGAGAAGCAGACGACTGTTCGTCTCCAGCTAAACGAAAGCGCGACCTGCTACGAAGAGCATAAGAACGAAGGCAGAGCAGCAGGCTGCTGTGCGAATCGCCCAGGCTGCAAGAGGAAGCGTGCGTGGCACTCGCTTGTTTGCGGATTCACTTTAGCAGTCGGAAGCAGAAAGTTCAACCTGCGGCTACTTGTGCTGCTACCTATTTCTCTTCCAGTATTCCCTGGAACCAATTCTGCTAGCTTCATGCTTGGAGATGCAGAGATGACAGTGGTAGATGCGGTGGAGAAGGGAAAAACAGAGTGCAGAGGACAGTTTCTGGTGCTTGACGTGAGGCAAGGGGAAGGTTCAGCCCAGCAGAGGCTGTTACCCCTGGAGCCTTTTTCTTTGGCAGCAGCTGCTGCAAGTGGGCAAGGGAGCTGCGAGAGTGAAGAAGGGGACGGTCCATCTAGCTGAGGAAAGAAGAAGCTCCCCGAGGCGCAGTTTGTTGTGCTCAGTTTCAAGGCTGCCTGGAGGAGGGGGGGACTTGAAGAACGCCTTCTTTCTGGACGCCTCCTTCTGGCTGTGCTCCAGCTGCATGCACTCTGCAGCACGGAAGGTTTAGGAACCTGCTGCTGGCCAGCTTGTGTCCAGGAGTGCAAGGGCTGCGCCTTCCTTTCTGAAGCAGCCAGAGCATTCTCAGCTGCATGTGCTTGTGAAGCAGCTCTTGGCTGGACAGTTGAAATTGGCTCCCCTGAGTACATGAGCCCGGTGCCCAGCTGCTTGGTTCTTCGCCTTCTGTGCTCTGGACAGAAGTGAAGCCCAGCCATGGCTTGGAGCTTTGCCGCTCTTCAGCGTGAACACTGCACGCAGCCACAGTGTGCTGTGCAGGGATTTTCCTTCAGCTCGACGGACAAGCATTTTCTTGCTGTTTCACCGAGTGCAAACTGTCCGTGTAGCTCTCGCTCAGCGAAATGCGTTTGGAGAGGAACACTTGCTGGAGTAGCTTTTCGCTGGGCAAGACTTTCAACACAGCACCACAATTCGGGCAAGGAGCAGCAGAAAGGAAGACCATCTTTTGGTCCTGGCACCTTCTTCTGGGCGAGACGCCTATCCGCCTCTTCGCTCCCTGCAAGGCTGTAAGCTTGGCGCTGGTACTTGCAAGTGAGAAGGCAGGTGCAGAGAGCACCGCCGTCTGCCGGCGCTGTGCAGGCTGGAAAGGAAAGAGGGCTACCACTAGGATGTGCTGCAAATACAGGTTTCCACGCGTCGAGGGTAAGCTCCGGCTAAGCTCGTTGACCTCAAACTGTTCTCTGTGCGAGACTTAGCTGAGAAGCTTTCCGTTAAGATTCAGGCTACCACGCAGACCGAATGTGCTGCTACCTAGCGCTGAGAGAGAAAGTGCAGAGGCCAGGCGTGTTTGGGCAGAGGCAGCAGCCTGGAGGCTTTCGCTGCCAGCACCGTGCTCTCTGGGCGAGAAGCAGACGACTGTTCGTCTCCAGCTAAACGAAAGCGCGACCTGCTACGAAGAGCATAAGAACGAAGGCAGAGCAGCAGGCTGCTGTGCGAATCGCCCAGGCTGCAAGAGGAAGCGTGCGTGGCACTCGCTTGTTTGCGGATTCACTTTAGCAGTCGGAAGCAGAAAGTTCAACCTGCGGCTACTTGTGCTGCTACCTATTTCTCTTCCAGTATTCCCTGGAACCAATTCTGCTAGCTTCATGCTTGGAGATGCAGAGATGACAGTGGTAGATGCGGTGGAGAAGGGAAAAACAGAGTGCAGAGGACAGTTTCTGGTGCTTGACGTGAGGCAAGGGGAAGGTTCAGCCCAGCAGAGGCTGTTACCCCTGGAGCCTTTTTCTTTGGCAGCAGCTGCTGCAAGTGGGCAAGGGAGCTGCGAGAGTGAAGAAGGGGACGGTCCATCTAGCTGAGGAAAGAAGAAGCTCCCCGAGGCGCAGTTTGTTGCGCTCAGTTTCAAGGCTGCCTGGAGGAGGGGGGGACTTGAAGAACGCCTTCTTTCTGGACGCCTCCTTCTGGCTGTGCTCCAGCTGCATGCACTCTGCAGCACGGAAGGTTTAGGAACGTGCTGCTGGCCAGCTTGTGTCCAGGAGTGCAAGGGCTGCGCCTTCCTTTCTGAAGCAGCCAGAGCATTCTCCGCTGCAGCTGCTTGTGAAGCAGCTCTTGGCTGGACATTTGAAATTGGCTCCCCTGAGTACATGAGCCCGGTGCCCAGCTGCTTGGTTCTTCGCCTTCTGTGCTCTGGACAGAAGTGAAGCCCAGCCATGGCTTGGAGCTTTGCCGCTCTTCAGCGTGAACACTGCACGCAGCCACAGTGTGCTGTGCAGGGATTTTCCTTCAGCTCGACGGACAAGCATTTTCTTGCTGTTTCACCGAGTGCAAACTGTCCGTGTAGCTCTCGCTCAGCGAAATGCGTTTGGAGAGAACCACTTGCTGGAGTAGCTTTTCGCTGGGCAAGACTTTCAACACAGCACCACAATTCGGGCAAGGAGCAGCAGAAAGGAAGACCATCTTTTGGTCCTGGCACCTTCTTCTGGGCGAGACGCCTATCCGCCTCTTCGCTCCCTGCAAGGCTGTAAGCTTGGCGCTGGTACTTGCAAGGGAGAAGGCAGGTGCAGAGAGCACCGCCGTCTGCCGGCGTTGTGCAGGCTGGAAAGGAAAGAGGGCTACCACTAGGATGTGCTGCAAATACAGGTTTCCACGCGTCGAGGGTAAGCTCCGGCTAAGCTCGTTGACCTCAAACTGTTCTCTGTGCGAGACTTAGCTGAGAAGCTTTCCGTTAAGATTCAGGCTACCACGCAGACCGAATGTGCTGCTACCTAGCGCTGAGAGAGAAAGTGCAGAGGCCAGGCGTGTTTGGGCAGAGGCAGCAGCCTGGAGGCTTTCGCTGCCAGCACCGTGCTCTCTGGGCGAGAAGCAGACGACTGTTCGTCTCCAGCTAAACGAAAGCGCGACCTGCTACGAAGAGCATAAGAACGAAGGCAGAGCAGCAGGCTGCTGTGCGAATCGCCCAGGCTGCAAGAGGAAGCGTGCGTGGCACTCGCTTGTTTGCGGATTCACTTTAGCAGTCGGAAGCAGAAAGTTCAACCTGCGGCTACTTGTGCTGCTACCTATTTCTCTTCCAGTATTCCCTGGAACCAATTCTGCTAGCTTCATGCTTGGAGATGCAGAGATGACAGTGGTAGATGCGGTGGAGAAGGGAAAAACAGAGCGCAGAGGACAGTTTCTGGTGCTTGACGTGAGGCAAGGGGAAGGTTCAGCCCAGCAGAGGCTGTTACCCCTGGAGCCTTTTTCTTTGGCAGCAGCTGCTGCAAGTGGGCAAGGGAGCTGCGAGAGTGAAGAAGGGGACGGTCCATCTAGCTGAGGAAAGAAGAAGCTCCCCGAGGCGCAGTTTGTTGCGCTCAGTTTCAAGGCTGCCTGGAGGAGGGGGGGACTTGAAGAACGCCTTCTTTCTGGACGCCTCCTTCTGGCTGTGCTCCAGCTGCATGCACTCTGCAGCACGGAAGGTTTAGGAACCTGCTGCTGGCCAGCTTGTGTCCAGGAGTGCAAGGGCTGCGCCTTCCTTTCTGAAGCAGCCAGAGCATTCTCAGCTGCATGTGCTTGTGAAGCAGCTCTTGGCTGGACATTTGAAATTGGCTCCCCTGAGTACATGAGCCCGGTGCCCAGCTGCTTGGTTCTTCGCCTTCTGTGCTCTGGACAGAAGTGAAGCCCAGCCATGGCTTGGAGCTTTGCCGCTCTTCAGCGTGAACACTGCACGCAGCCACAGTGTGCTGTGCAGGGATTTTCCTTCAGCTCGACGGACAAGCATTTTCTTGCTGTTTCACCGAGTGCAAACTGTCCGTGTAGCTCTCGCTCAGCGAAATGCGTTTGGAGAGAAACACTTGCTGGAGTAGCTTTTCGCTGGGCAAGACTTTCAACACAGCACCACAATTCGGGCAAGGAGCAGGAGAAAAGAAGACCATCTTTTGGTCCTGGCACCTTCTTCTGGGCGAGACGCCTAACCGCCTCTTCGCTCCCTGCAAGGCTGTAAGCTTGGCGCTGGTACTTGCAAGTGAGAAGGCAGGTGCAGAGAGCACCGCCGTCTGCCGGCGCTGTGCAGGCTGGAAAGGAAAGAGGGCTACCACTAGGATGTGCTGCAAATACAGGTTTGCACGCGTCGAGGGTAAGCTCCGGCTAAGCTCGTTGACCTCAAACTGTTCTCTGTGCGAGACTTAGCTGAGAAGCTTTCCGTTAAGATTCAGGCTACCACGCAGACCGAATGTGCTGCTACCTAGCGCTGAGAGAGAAAGTGCAGAGGCCAGGCGTGTTTGGGCAGAGGCAGCAGCCTGGAGGCTTTCGCTGCCAGCACCGTGCTCTCTGGGCGAGAAGCAGACGACTGTTCGTCTCCAGCTAAACGAAAGCGCGACCTGCTACGAAGAGCATAAGAACGAAGGCAGAGCAGCAGGCTGCTGTGCGAATCGCCCAGGCTGCAAGAGGAAGCGTGCGTGGCACTCGCTTGTTTGCGGATTCACTTTAGCAGTCGGAAGCAGAAAGTTCAACCTGCGGCTACTTGTGCTGCTACCTATTTCTCTTCCAGTATTCCCTGGAACCAATTCTGCTAGCTTCATGCTTGGAGATGCAGAGATGACAGTGGTAGATGCGGTGGAGAAGGGAAAAACAGAGTGCAGAGGACAGTTTCTGGTGCTTGACGTGAGGCAAGGGGAAGGTTCAGCCCAGCAGAGGCTGTTACCCCTGGAGCCTTTTTCTTTGGCAGCAGCTGCTGCAAGTGGGCAAGGGAGCTGCGAGAGTGAAGAAGGGGACGGTCCATCTAGCTGAGGAAAGAAGAAGCTCCCCGAGGCGCAGTTTGTTGCGCTCAGTTTCAAGGCTGCCTGGAGGAGGGGGGGACTTGAAGAACGCCTTCTTTCTGGACGCCTCCTTCTGGCTGTGCTCCAGCTGCATGCACTCTGCAGCACGGAAGGTTTAGGAACCTGCTGCTGGCCAGCTTGTGTCCAGGAGTGCAAGGGCTGCGCCTTCCTTTCTGAAGCAGCCAGAGCATTCTCAGCTGCATGTGCTTGTGAAGCAGCTCTTGGCTGGACATTTGAAATTGGCTCCCCTGAGTACATGAGCCCGGTGCCCAGCTGCTTGGTTCTTCGCCTTCTGTGCTCTGGACAGAAGTGAAGCCCAGCCATGGCTTGGAGCTTTGCCGCTCTTCAGCGTGAACACTGCACGCAGCCACAGTGTGCTGTGCAGGGATTTTCCTTCAGCTCGACGGACAAGCATTTTCTTGCTGTTTCACCGAGTGCAAACTGTCCGTGTAGCTCTCGCTCAGCGAAATGCGTTTGGAGAGAAACACTTGCTGGAGTAGCTTTTCGCTGGGCAAGACTTTCAACACAGCACCACAATTCGGGCAAGGAGCAGGAGAAAAGAAGACCATCTTTTGGTCCTGGCACGTTCTTCTGGGCGAGACGCCTAACCGCCTCTTCGCTCCCTGCAAGGCTGTAAGCTTGGCGCTGGTACTTGCAAGTGAGAAGGCAGGTGCAGAGAGCACCGCCGTCTGCCGGCGCTGTGCAGGCTGGAAAGGAAAGAGGGCTACCACTAGGATGTGCTGCAAATACAGGTTTCCACGCGTCGAGGGTAAGCTCCGGCTAAGCTCGTTGACCTCAAACTGTTCTCTGTGCGAGACTTAGCTGAGAAGCTTTCCGTTAAGATTCAGGCTACCACGCAGACCGAATGTGCTGCTACCTAGCGCTGAGAGAGAAAGTGCAGAGGCCAGGCGTGTTTGGGCAGAGGCAGCAGCCTGGAGGCTTTCGCTGCCAGCACCGTGCTCTCTGGGCGAGAAGCAGACGACTGTTCGTCTCCAGCTAAACGAAAGCGCGACCTGCTACGAAGAGCATAAGAACGAAGGCAGAGCAGCAGGCTGCTGTGCGAATCGCCCAGGCTGCAAGAGGAAGCGTGCGTGGCACTCGCTTGTTTGCGGATTCACTTTAGCAGTCGGAAGCAGAAAGTTCAACCTGCGGCTACTTGTGCTGCTACCTATTTCTCTTCCAGTATTCCCTGGAACCAATTCTGCTAGCTTCATGCTTGGAGATGCAGAGATGACAGTGGTAGATGCGGTGGAGAAGGGAAAAACAGAGTGCAGAGGACAGTTTCTGGTGCTTGACGTGAGGCAAGGGGAAGGTTCAGCCCAGCAGAGGCTGTTACCCCTGGAGCCTTTTTCTTTGGCAGCAGCTGCTGCAAGTGGGCAAGGGAGCTGCGAGAGTGAAGAAGGGGACGGTCCATCTAGCTGAGGAAAGAAGAAGCTCCCCGAGGCGCAGTTTGTTGCGCTCAGTTTCAAGGCTGCCTGGAGGAGGGGGGGACTTGAAGAACGCCTTCTTTCTGGACGCCTCCTTCTGGCTGTGCTCCAGCTGCATGCACTCTGCAGCACGGAAGGTTTAGGAACCTGCTGCTGGCCAGCTTGTGTCCAGGAGTGCAAGGGCTGCGCCTTCCTTTCTGAAGCAGCCAGAGCATTCTCAGCTGCATGTGCTTGTGAAGCAGCTCTTGGCTGGACATTTGAAATTGGCTCCCCTGAGTACATGAGCCCGGTGCCCAGCTGCTTGGTTCTTCGCCTTCTGTGCTCTGGACAGAAGTGAAGCCCAGCCATGGCTTGGAGCTTTGCCGCTCTTCAGCGTGAACACTGCACGCAGCCACAGTGTGCTGTGCAGGGATTTTCCTTCAGCTCGACGGACAAGCATTTTCTTGCTGTTTCACCGAGTGCAAACTGTCCGTGTAGCTCTCGCTCAGCGAAATGCGTTTGGAGAGAAACACTTGCTGGAGTAGCTTTTCGCTGGGCAAGACTTTCAACACAGCACCACAATTCGGGCAAGGAGCAGGAGAAAAGAAGACCATCTTTTGGTCCTGGCACGTTCTTCTGGGCGAGACGCCTAACCGCCTCTTCGCTCCCTGCAAGGCTGTAAGCTTGGCGCTGGTACTTGCAAGTGAGAAGGCAGGTGCAGAGAGCACCGCCGTCTGCCGGCGCTGTGCAGGCTGGAAAGGAAAGAGGGCTACCACTAGGATGTGCTGCAAATACAGGTTTCCACGCGTCGAGGGTAAGCTCCGCGTAAGCTCGTTGACCTCAAACTGTTCTCTGTGCGAGACTTAGCTGAGAAGCTTTCCGTTAAGATTCAGGCTACCACGCAGACCGAATGTGCTGCTACCTAGCGCTGAGAGAGAAAGTGCAGAGGCCAGGCGTGTTTGGGCAGAGGCAGCAGCCTGGAGGCTTTCGCTGCCAGCACCGTGCTCTCTGGGCGAGAAGCAGACGACTGTTCGTCTCCAGCTAAACGAAAGCGCGACCTGCTACGAAGAGCATAAGAACGAAGGCAGAGCAGCAGGCTGCTGTGCGAATCGCCCAGGCTGCAAGAGGAAGCGTGCGTGGCACTCGCTTGTTTGCGGATTCACTTTAGCAGTCGGAAGCAGAAAGTTCAACCTGCGGCTACTTGTGCTGCTACCTATTTCTCTTCCAGTATTCCCTGGAACCAATTCTGCTAGCTTCATGCTTGGAGATGCAGAGATGACAGTGGTAGATGCGGTGGAGAAGGGAAAAACAGAGTGCAGAGGACAGTTTCTGGTGCTTGACGTGAGGCAAGGGGAAGGTTCAGCCCAGCAGAGGCTGTTACCCCTGGAGCCTTTTTCTTTGGCAGCAGCTGCTGCAAGTGGGCAAGGGAGCTGCGAGAGTGAAGAAGGGGACGGTCCATCTAGCTGAGGAAAGAAGAAGCTCCCCGAGGCGCAGTTTGTTGCGCTCAGTTTCAAGGCTGCCTGGAGGAGGGGGGGACTTGAAGAACGCCTTCTTTCTGGACGCCTCCTTCTGGCTGTGCTCCAGCTGCATGCACTCTGCAGCACGGAAGGTTTAGGAACCTGCTGCTGGCCAGCTTGTGTCCAGGAGTGCAAGGGCTGCGCCTTCCTTTCTGAAGCAGCCAGAGCATTCTCAGCTGCATGTGCTTGTGAAGCAGCTCTTGGCTGGACATTTGAAATTGGCTCCCCTGAGTACATGAGCCCGGTGCCCAGCTGCTTGGTTCTTCGCCTTCTGTGCTCTGGACAGAAGTGAAGCCCAGCCATGGCTTGGAGCTTTGCCGCTCTTCAGCGTGAACACTGCACGCAGCCACAGTGTGCTGTGCAGGGATTTTCCTTCAGCTCGACGGACAAGCATTTTCTTGCTGTTTCACCGAGTGCAAACTGTCCGTGTAGCTCTCGCTCAGCGAAATGCGTTTGGAGAGAAACACTTGCTGGAGTAGCTTTTCGCTGGGCAAGACTTTCAACACAGCACCACAATTCGGGCAAGGAGCAGGAGAAAAGAAGACCATCTTTTGGTCCTGGCACGTTCTTCTGGGCGAGACGCCTAACCGCCTCTTCGCTCCCTGCAAGGCTGTAAGCTTGGCGCTGGTACTTGCAAGTGAGAAGGCAGGTGCAGAGAGCACCGCCGTCTGCCGGCGCTGTGCAGGCTGGAAAGGAAAGAGGGCTACCACTAGGATGTGCTGCAAATACAGGTTTCCACGCGTCGAGGGTAAGCTCCGGCTAAGCTCGTTGACCTCAAACTGTTCTCTGTGCGAGACTTAGCTGAGAAGCTTTCCGTTAAGATTCAGGCTACCACGCAGACCGAATGTGCTGCTACCTAGCGCTGAGAGAGAAAGTGCAGAGGCCAGGCGTGTTTGGGCAGAGGCAGCAGCCTGGAGGCTTTCGCTGCCAGCACCGTGCTCTCTGGGCGAGAAGCAGACGACTGTTCGTCTCCAGCTAAACGAAAGCGCGACCTGCTACGAAGAGCATAAGAACGAAGGCAGAGCAGCAGGCTGCTGTGCGAATCGCCCAGGCTGCAAGAGGAAGCGTGCGTGGCACTCGCTTGTTTGCGGATTCACTTTAGCAGTCGGAAGCAGAAAGTTCAACCTGCGGCTACTTGTGCTGCTACCTATTTCTCTTCCAGTATTCCCTGGAACCAATTCTGCTAGCTTCATGCTTGGAGATGCAGAGATGACAGTGGTAGATGCGGTGGAGAAGGGAAAAACAGAGTGCAGAGGACAGTTTCTGGTGCTTGACGTGAGGCAAGGGGAAGGTTCAGCCCAGCAGAGGCTGTTACCCCTGGAGCCTTTTTCTTTGGCAGCAGCTGCTGCAAGTGGGCAAGGGAGCTGCGAGAGTGAAGAAGGGGACGGTCCATCTAGCTGAGGAAAGAAGAAGCTCCCCGAGGCGCAGTTTGTTGCGCTCAGTTGCAAGGCTGCCTGGAGGAGGGGGGGACTTGAAGAACGCCTTCTTTCTGGACGCCTCCTCCTGGCTGTGCTCCAGCTGCATGCACTCTGCAGCACGGAAGGTTTAGGAACCTGCTGCTGGCCAGCTTGTGTCCAGGAGTGCAAGGGCTGCGCCTTCCTTTCTGAAGCAGCCAGAGCATTCTCAGCTGCATGTGCTTGTGAAGCAGCTCTTGGCTGGACATTTGAAATTGGCTCCCCTGAGTACATGAGCCCGGTGCCCAGCTGCTTGGTTCTTCGCCTTCTGTGCTCTGGACAGAAGTGAAGCCCAGCCATGGCTTGGAGCTTTGCCGCTCTTCAGCGTGAACACTGCACGCAGCCACAGTGTGCTGTGCAGGGATTTTCCTTCAGCTCGACGGACAAGCATTTTCTTGCTGTTTCACCGAGTGCAAACTGTCCGTGTAGCTCTCGCTCAGCGAAATGCGTTTGGAGAGAAACACTTGCTGGAGTAGCTTTTCGCTGGGCAAGACTTTCAACACAGCACCACAATTCGGGCAAGGAACAGGAGAAAAGAAGACCATCTTTTGGTCCTGGCACCTTCTTCTGGGCGAGACGCCTATCCGCCTCTTCGCTCCCTGCAAGGCTGTAAGCTTGGCGCTGGTACTTGCAAGTGAGAAGGCAGGTGCAGAGAGCACCGCCGTCTGCCGGCGCTGTGCAGGCTGGAAAGGAAAGAGGGCTACCACTAGGATGTGCTGCAAATACAGGTTTGCACGCGTCGAGGGTAAGCTCCGCGTAAGCTCGTTGACCTCAAACTGTTCTCTGTGCGAGACTTAGCTGAGAAGCTTTCCGTTAAGATTCAGGCTACCACGCAGACCGAATGTGCTGCTACCTAGCGCTGAGAGAGAAAGTGCAGAGGCCAGGCGTGTTTGGGCAGAGGCAGCAGCCTGGAGGCTTTCGCTGCCAGCACCGTGCTCTCTGGGCGAGAAGCAGACGACTGTTCGTCTCCAGCTAAACGAAAGCGCGACCTGCTACGAAGAGCATAAGAACGAAGGCAGAGCAGCAGGCTGCTGTGCGAATCGCCCAGGCTGCAAGAGGAAGCGTGCGTGGCACTCGCTTGTTTGCGGATTCACTTTAGCAGTCGGAAGCAGAAAGTTCAACCTGCGGCTACTTGTGCTGCTACCTATTTCTCTTCCAGTATTCCCTGGAACCAATTCTGCTAGCTTCATGCTTGGAGATGCAGAGATGACAGTGGTAGATGCGGTGGAGAAGGGAAAAACAGAGTGCAGAGGACAGTTTCTGGTGCTTGACGTGAGGCAAGGGGAAGGTTCAGCCCAGCAGAGCCTGTTACCCCTGGAGCCTTTTTCTTTGGCAGCAGCTGCTGCAAGTGGGCAAGGGAGCTGCGAGAGTGAAGAAGGGGACGGTCCATCTAGCTGAGGAAAGAAGAAGCTCCCCGAGGCGCAGTTTGTTGCGCTCAGTTTCAAGGCTGCCTGGAGGAGGGGGGGACTTGAAGAACGCCTTCTTTCTGGACGCCTCCTTCTGGCTGTGCTCCAGCTGCATGCACTCTGCAGCACGGAAGGTTTAGGAACCTGCTGCTGGCCAGCTTGTGTCCAGGAGTGCAAGGGCTGCGCCTTCCTTTCTGAAGCAGCCAGAGCATTCTCCGCTGCAGCTGCTTGTGAAGCAGCTCTTGGCTGGACATTTGAAATTGGCTCCCCTGAGTACATGAGCCCGGTGCCCAGCTGCTTGGTTCTTCGCCTTCTGTGCTCTGGACAGAAGTGAAGCCCAGCCATGGCTTGGAGCTTTGCCGCTCTTCAGCGTGAACACTGCACGCAGCCACAGTGTGCTGTGCAGGGATTTTCCTTCAGCTCGACGGACAAGCATTTTCTTGCTGTTTCACCGAGTGCAAACTGTCCGTGTAGCTCTCGCTCAGCGAAATGCGTTTGGAGAGAACCACTTGCTGGAGTAGCTTTTCGCTGGGCAAGACTTTCAACACAGCACCACAATTCGGGCAAGGAGCAGCAGAAAGGAAGACCATCTTTTGGTCCTGGCACCTTCTTCTGGGCGAGACGCCTATCCGCCTCTTCGCTCCCTGCAAGGCTGTAAGCTTGGCGCTGGTACTTGCAAGTGAGAAGGCAGGTGCAGAGAGCACCGCCGTCTGCCGGCGCTGTGCAGGCTGGAAAGGAAAGAGGGCTACCACTAGGATGTGCTGCAAATACAGGTTTGCACGCGTCGAGGGTAAGCTCCGGCTAAGCTCGTTGACCTCAAACTGTTCTCTGTGCGAGACTTAGCTGAGAAGCTTTCCGTTAAGATTCAGGCTACCACGCAGACCGAATGTGCTGCTACCTAGCGCTGAGAGAGAAAGTGCAGAGGCCAGGCGTGTTTGGGCAGAGGCAGCAGCCTGGAGGCTTTCGCTGCCAGCACCGTGCTCTCTGGGCGAGAAGCAGACGACTGTTCGTCTCCAGCTAAACGAAAGCGCGACCTGCTACGAAGAGCATAAGAACGAAGGCAGAGCAGCAGGCTGCTGTGCGAATCGCCCAGGCTGCAAGAGGAAGCGTGCGTGGCACTCGCTTGTTTGCGGATTCACTTTAGCAGTCGGAAGCAGAAAGTTCAACCTGCGGCTACTTGTGCTGCTACCTATTTCTCTTCCAGTATTCCCTGGAACCAATTCTGCTAGCTTCATGCTTGGAGATGCAGAGATGACAGTGGTAGATGCGGTGGAGAAGGGAAAAACAGAGTGCAGAGGACAGTTTCTGGTGCTTGACGTGAGGCAAGGGGAAGGTTCAGCCCAGCAGAGGCTGTTACCCCTGGAGCCTTTTTCTTTGGCAGCAGCTGCTGCAAGTGGGCAAGGGAGCTGCGAGAGTGAAGAAGGGGACGGTCCATCTAGCTGAGGAAAGAAGAAGCTCCCCGAGGCGCAGTTTGTTGCGCTCAGTTTCAAGGCTGCCTGGAGGAGGGGGGGACTTGAAGAACGCCTTCTTTCTGGACGCCTCCTCCTGGCTGTGCTCCAGCTGCATGCACTCTGCAGCACGGAAGGTTTAGGAACCTGCTGCTGGCCAGCTTGTGTCCAGGAGTGCAAGGGCTGCGCCTTCCTTTCTGAAGCAGCCAGAGCATTCTCAGCTGCATGTGCTTGTGAAGCAGCTCTTGGCTGGACATTTGAAATTGGCTCCCCTGAGTACATGAGCCCGGTGCCCAGCTGCTTGGTTCTTCGCCTTCTGTGCTCTGGACAGAAGTGAAGCCCAGCCATGGCTTGGAGCTTTGCCGCTCTTCAGCGTGAACACTGCACGCAGCCACAGTGTGCTGTGCAGGGATTTTCCTTCAGCTCGACGGACAAGCATTTTCTTGCTGTTTCACCGAGTGCAAACTGTCCGTGTAGCTCTCGCTCAGCGAAATGCGTTTGGAGAGAAACACTTGCTGGAGTAGCTTTTCGCTGGGCAAGACTTTCAACACAGCACCACAATTCGGGCAAGGAGCAGGAGAAAAGAAGACCATCTTTTGGTCCTGGCACGTTCTTCTGGGCGAGACGCCTATCCGCCTCTTCGCTCCCTGCAAGGCTGTAAGCTTGGCGCTGGTACTTGCAAGTGAGAAGGCAGGTGCAGAGAGCACCGCCGTCTGCCGGCGCTGTGCAGGCTGGAAAGGAAAGAGGGCTACCACTAGGATGTGCTGCAAATACAGGTTTGCACGCGTCGAGGGTAAGCTCCGGCTAAGCTCGTTGACCTCAAACTGTTCTCTGTGCGAGACTTAGCTGAGAAGCTTTCCGTTAAGATTCAGGCTACCACGCAGACCGAATGTGCTGCTACCTAGCGCTGAGAGAGAAAGTGCAGAGGCCAGGCGTGTTTGGGCAGAGGCAGCAGCCTGGAGGCTTTCGCTGCCAGCACCGTGCTCTCTGGGCGAGAAGCAGACGACTGTTCGTCTCCAGCTAAACGAAAGCGCGACCTGCTACGAAGAGCATAAGAACGAAGGCAGAGCAGCAGGCTGCTGTGCGAATCGCCCAGGCTGCAAGAGGAAGCGTGCGTGGCACTCGCTTGTTTGCGGATTCACTTTAGCAGTCGGAAGCAGAAAGTTCAACCTGCGGCTACTTGTGCTGCTACCTATTTCTCTTCCAGTATTCCCTGGAACCAATTCTGCTAGCTTCATGCTTGGAGATGCAGAGATGACAGTGGTAGATGCGGTGGAGAAGGGAAAAACAGAGTGCAGAGGACAGTTTCTGGTGCTTGACGTGAGGCAAGGGGAAGGTTCAGCCCAGCAGAGCCTGTTACCCCTGGAGCCTTTTTCTTTGGCAGCAGCTGCTGCAAGTGGGCAAGGGAGCTGCGAGAGTGAAGAAGGGGACGGTCCATCTAGCTGAGGAAAGAAGAAGCTCCCCGAGGCGCAGTTTGTTGCGCTCAGTTTCAAGGCTGCCTGGAGGAGGGGGGGACTTGAAGAACGCCTTCTTTCTGGACGCCTCCTTCTGGCTGTGCTCCAGCTGCATGCACTCTGCAGCACGGAAGGTTTAGGAACCTGCTGCTGGCCAGCTTGTGTCCAGGAGTGCAAGGGCTGCGCCTTCCTTTCTGAAGCAGCCAGAGCATTCTCCGCTGCAGCTGCTTGTGAAGCAGCTCTTGGCTGGACATTTGAAATTGGCTCCCCTGAGTACATGAGCCCGGTGCCCAGCTGCTTGGTTCTTCGCCTTCTGTGCTCTGGACAGAAGTGAAGCCCAGCCATGGCTTGGAGCTTTGCCGCTCTTCAGCGTGAACACTGCACGCAGCCACAGTGTGCTGTGCAGGGATTTTCCTTCAGCTCGACGGACAAGCATTTTCTTGCTGTTTCACCGAGTGCAAACTGTCCGTGTAGCTCTCGCTCAGCGAAATGCGTTTGGAGAGAACCACTTGCTGGAGTAGCTTTTCGCTGGGCAAGACTTTCAACACAGCACCACAATTCGGGCAAGGAGCAGCAGAAAGGAAGACCATCTTTTGGTCCTGGCACCTTCTTCTGGGCGAGACGCCTATCCGCCTCTTCGCTCCCTGCAAGGCTGTAAGCTTGGCGCTGGTACTTGCAAGTGAGAAGGCAAGTGCAGAGAGCACCGCCGTCTGCCGGCGCTGTGCAGGCTGGAAAGGAAAGAGGGCTACCACTAGGATGTGCTGCAAATACAGGTTTGCACGCGTCGAGGGTAAGCTCCGGCTAAGCTCGTTGACCTCAAACTGTTCTCTGTGCGAGACTTAGCTGAGAAGCTTTCCGTTAAGATTCAGGCTACCACGCAGACCGAATGTGCTGCTACCTAGCGCTGAGAGAGAAAGTGCAGAGGCCAGGCGTGTTTGGGCAGAGGCAGCAGCCTGGAGGCTTTCGCTGCCAGCACCGTGCTCTCTGGGCGAGAAGCAGACGACTGTTCGTCTCCAGCTAAACGAAAGCGCGACCTGCTACGAAGAGCATAAGAACGAAGGCAGAGCAGCAGGCTGCTGTGCGAATCGCCCAGGCTGCAAGAGGAAGCGTGCGTGGCACTCGCTTGTTTGCGGATTCACTTTAGCAGTCGGAAGCAGAAAGTTCAACCTGCGCCTACTTGTGCTGCTACCTATTTCTCTTCCAGTATTCCCTGGAACCAATTCTGCTAGCTTCATGCTTGGAGATGCAGAGATGACAGTGGTAGATGCGGTGGAGAAGGGAAAAACAGAGTGCAGAGGACAGTTTCTGGTGCTTGACGTGAGGCAAGGGGAAGGTTCAGCCCAGCAGAGGCTGTTACCCCTGGAGCCTTTTTCTTTGGCAGCAGCTGCTGCAAGTGGGCAAGGGAGCTGCGAGAGTGAAGAAGGGGACGGTCCATCTAGCTGAGGAAAGAAGAAGCTCCCCGAGGCGCAGTTTGTTGCGCTCAGTTGCAAGGCTGCCTGGAGGAGGGGGGGACTTGAAGAACGCCTTCTTTCTGGACGCCTCCTCCTGGCTGTGCTCCAGCTGCATGCACTCTGCAGCACGGAAGGTTTAGGAACCTGCTGCTGGCCAGCTTGTGTCCAGGAGTGCAAGGGCTGCGCCTTCCTTTCTGAAGCAGCCAGAGCATTCTCAGCTGCATGTGCTTGTGAAGCAGCTCTTGGCTGGACATTTGAAATTGGCTCCCCTGAGTACATGAGCCCGGTGCCCAGCTGCTTGGTTCTTCGCCTTCTGTGCTCTGGACAGAAGTGAAGCCCAGCCATGGCTTGGAGCTTTGCCGCTCTTCAGCGTGAACACTGCACGCAGCCACAGTGTGCTGTGCAGGGATTTTCCTTCAGCTCGACGGACAAGCATTTTCTTGCTGTTTCACCGAGTGCAAACTGTCCGTGTAGCTCTCGCTCAGCGAAATGCGTTTGGAGAGAAACACTTGCTGGAGTAGCTTTTCGCTGGGCAAGACTTTCAACACAGCACCACAATTCGGGCAAGGAACAGGAGAAAAGAAGACCATCTTTTGGTCCTGGCACGTTCTTCTGGGCGAGACGCCTATCCGCCTCTTCGCTCCCTGCAAGGCTGTAAGCTTGGCGCTGGTACTTGCAAGTGAGAAGGCAGGTGCAGAGAGCACCGCCGTCTGCCGGCGCTGTGCAGGCTGGAAAGGAAAGAGGGCTACCACTAGGATGTGCTGCAAATACAGGTTTGCACGCGTCGAGGGTAAGCTCCGGCTAAGCTCGTTGACCTCAAACTGTTCTCTGTGCGAGACTTAGCTGAGAAGCTTTCCGTTAAGATTCAGGCTACCACGCAGACCGAATGTGCTGCTACCTAGCGCTGAGAGAGAAAGTGCAGAGGCCAGGCGTGTTTGGGCAGAGGCAGCAGCCTGGAGGCTTTCGCTGCCAGCACCGTGCTCTCTGGGCGAGAAGCAGACGACTGTTCGTCTCCAGCTAAACGAAAGCGCGACCTGCTACGAAGAGCATAAGAACGAAGGCAGAGCAGCAGGCTGCTGTGCGAATCGCCCAGGCTGCAAGAGGAAGCGTGCGTGGCACTCGCTTGTTTGCGGATTCACTTTAGCAGTCGGAAGCAGAAAGTTCAACCTGCGGCTACTTGTGCTGCTACCTATTTCTCTTCCAGTATTCCCTGGAACCAATTCTGCTAGCTTCATGCTTGGAGATGCAGAGATGACAGTGGTAGATGCGGTGGAGAAGGGAAAAACAGAGTGCAGAGGACAGTTTCTGGTGCTTGACGTGAGGCAAGGGGAAGGTTCAGCCCAGCAGAGGCTGTTACCCCTGGAGCCTTTTTCTTTGGCAGCAGCTGCTGCAAGTGGGCAAGGGAGCTGCGAGAGTGAAGAAGGGGACGGTCCATCTAGCTGAGGAAAGAAGAAGCTCCCCGAGGCGCAGTTTGTTGTGCTCAGTTTCAAGGCTGCCTGGAGGAGGGGGGGACTTGAAGAACGCCTTCTTTCTGGACGCCTCCTTCTGGCTGTGCTCCAGCTGCATGCACTCTGCAGCACGGAAGGTTTAGGAACCTGCTGCTGGCCAGCTTGTGTCCAGGAGTGCAAGGGCTGCGCCTTCCTTTCTGAAGCAGCCAGAGCATTCTCAGCTGCATGTGCTTGTGAAGCAGCTCTTGGCTGGACATTTGAAATTGGCTCCCCTGAGTACATGAGCCCGGTGCCCAGCTGCTTGGTTCTTCGCCTTCTGTGCTCTGGACAGAAGTGAAGCCCAGCCATGGCTTGGAGCTTTGCCGCTCTTCAGCGTGAACACTGCACGCAGCCACAGTGTGCTGTGCAGGGATTTTCCTTCAGCTCGACGGACAAGCATTTTCTTGCTGTTTCACCGAGTGCAAACTGTCCGTGTAGCTCTCGCTCAGCGAAATGCGTTTGGAGAGGAACACTTGCTGGAGTAGCTTTTCGCTGGGCAAGACTTTCAACACAGCACCACAATTCGGGCAAGGAGCAGCAGAAAGGAAGACCATCTTTTGGTCCTGGCACGTTCTTCTGGGCGAGACGCCTATCCGCCTCTTCGCTCCCTGCAAGGCTGTAAGCTTGGCGCTGGTACTTGCAAGTGAGAAGGCAGGTGCAGAGAGCACCGCCGTCTGCCGGCGCTGTGCAGGCTGGAAAGGAAAGAGGGCTACCACTAGGATGTGCTGCAAATACAGGTTTGCACGCGTCGAGGGTAAGCTCCGGCTAAGCTCGTTGACCTCAAACTGTTCTCTGTGCGAGACTTAGCTGAGAAGCTTTCCGTTAAGATTCAGGCTACCACGCAGACCGAATGTGCTGCTACCTAGCGCTGAGAGAGAAAGTGCAGAGGCCAGGCGTGTTTGGGCAGAGGCAGCAGCCTGGAGGCTTTCGCTGCCAGCACCGTGCTCTCTGGGCGAGAAGCAGACGACTGTTCGTCTCCAGCTAAACGAAAGCGCGACCTGCTACGAAGAGCATAAGAACGAAGGCAGAGCAGCAGGCTGCTGTGCGAATCGCCCAGGCTGCAAGAGGAAGCGTGCGTGGCACTCGCTTGTTTGCGGATTCACTTTAGCAGTCGGAAGCAGAAAGTTCAACCTGCGGCTACTTGTGCTGCTACCTATTTCTCTTCCAGTATTCCCTGGAACCAATTCTGCTAGCTTCATGCTTGGAGATGCAGAGATGACAGTGGTAGATGCGGTGGAGAAGGGAAAAACAGAGTGCAGAGGACAGTTTCTGGTGCTTGACGTGAGGCAAGGGGAAGGTTCAGCCCAGCAGAGGCTGTTACCCCTGGAGCCTTTTTCTTTGGCAGCAGCTGCTGCAAGTGGGCAAGGGAGCTGCGAGAGTGAAGAAGGGGACGGTCCATCTAGCTGAGGAAAGAAGAAGCTCCCCGAGGCGCAGTTTGTTGTGCTCAGTTTCAAGGCTGCCTGGAGGAGGGGGGGACTTGAAGAACGCCTTCTTTCTGGACGCCTCCTTCTGGCTGTGCTCCAGCTGCATGCACTCTGCAGCACGGAAGGTTTAGGAACCTGCTGCTGGCCAGCTTGTGTCCAGGAGTGCAAGGGCTGCGCCTTCCTTTCTGAAGCAGCCAGAGCATTCTCCGCTGCAGCTGCTTGTGAAGCAGCTCTTGGCTGGACATTTGAAATTGGCTCCCCTGAGTACATGAGCCCGGTGCCCAGCTGCTTGGTTCTTCGCCTTCTGTGCTCTGGACAGAAGTGAAGCCCAGCCATGGCTTGGAGCTTTGCCGCTCTTCAGCGTGAACACTGCACGCAGCCACAGTGTGCTGTGCAGGGATTTTCCTTCAGCTCGACGGACAAGCATTTTCTTGCTGTTTCACCGAGTGCAAACTGTCCGTGTAGCTCTCGCTCAGCGAAATGCGTTTGGAGAGGAACACTTGCTGGAGTAGCTTTTCGCTGGGCAAGACTTTCAACACAGCACCACAATTCGGGCAAGGAGCAGCAGAAAGGAAGACCATCTTTTGGTCCTGGCACGTTCTTCTGGGCGAGACGCCTATCCGCCTCTTCGCTCCCTGCAAGGCTGTAAGCTTGGCGCTGGTACTTGCAAGTGAGAAGGCAGGTGCAGAGAGCACCGCCGTCTGCCGGCGCTGTGCAGGCTGGAAAGGAAAGAGGGCTACCACTAGGATGTGCTGCAAATACAGGTTTGCACGCGTCGAGGGTAAGCTCCGGCTAAGCTCGTTGACCTCAAACTGTTCTCTGTGCGAGACTTAGCTGAGAAGCTTTCCGTTAAGATTCAGGCTACCACGCAGACCGAATGTGCTGCTACCTAGCGCTGAGAGAGAAAGTGCAGAGGCCAGGCGTGTTTGGGCAGAGGCAGCAGCCTGGAGGCTTTCGCTGCCAGCACCGTGCTCTCTGGGCGAGAAGCAGACGACTGTTCGTCTCCAGCTAAACGAAAGCGCGACCTGCTACGAAGAGCATAAGAACGAAGGCAGAGCAGCAGGCTGCTGTGCGAATCGCCCAGGCTGCAAGAGGAAGCGTGCGTGGCACTCGCTTGTTTGCGGATTCACTTTAGCAGTCGGAAGCAGAAAGTTCAACCTGCGGCTACTTGTGCTGCTACCTATTTCTCTTCCAGTATTCCCTGGAACCAATTCTGCTAGCTTCATGCTTGGAGATGCAGAGGTGACAGTGGTAGATGCGGTGGAGAAGGGAAAAACAGAGTGCAGAGGACAGTTTCTGGTGCTTGACGTGAGGCAAGGGGAAGGTTCAGCCCAGCAGAGGCTGTTACCCCTGGAGCCTTTTTCTTTGGCAGCAGCTGCTGCAAGTGGGCAAGGGAGCTGCGAGAGTGAAGAAGGGGACGGTCCATCTAGCTGAGGAAAGAAGAAGCTCCCCGAGGCGCAGTTTGTTGCGCTCAGTTTCAAGGCTGCCTGGAGGAGGGGGGGACTTGAAGAACGCCTTCTTTCTGGACGCCTCCTCCTGGCTGTGCTCCAGCTGCATGCACTCTGCAGCACGGAAGGTTTAGGAACCTGCTGCTGGCCAGCTTGTGTCCAGGAGTGCAAGGGCTGCGCCTTCCTTTCTGAAGCAGCCAGAGCATTCTCAGCTGCATGTGCTTGTGAAGCAGCTCTTGGCTGGACATTTGAAATTGGCTCCCCTGAGTACATGAGCCCGGTGCCCAGCTGCTTGGTTCTTCGCCTTCTGTGCTCTGGACAGAAGTGAAGCCCAGCCATGGCTTGGAGCTTTGCCGCTCTTCAGCGTGAACACTGCACGCAGCCACAGTGTGCTGTGCAGGGATTTTCCTTCAGCTCGACGGACAAGCATTTTCTTGCTGTTTCACCGAGTGCAAACTGTCCGTGTAGCTCTCGCTCAGCGAAATGCGTTTGGAGAGAAACACTTGCTGGAGTAGCTTTTCGCTGGGCAAGACTTTCAACACAGCACCACAATTCGGGCAAGGAGCAGGAGAAAAGAAGACCATCTTTTGGTCCTGGCACGTTCTTCTGGGCGAGACGCCTATCCGCCTCTTCGCTCCCTGCAAGGCTGTAAGCTTGGCGCTGGTACTTGCAAGTGAGAAGGCAGGTGCAGAGAGCACCGCCGTCTGCCGGCGCTGTGCAGGCTGGAAAGGAAAGAGGGCTACCACTAGGATGTGCTGCAAATACAGGTTTGCACGCGTCGAGGGTAAGCTCCGGCTAAGCTCGTTGACCTCAAACTGTTCTCTGTGCGAGACTTAGCTGAGAAGCTTTCCGTTAAGATTCAGGCTACCACGCAGACCGAATGTGCTGCTACCTAGCGCTGAGAGAGAAAGTGCAGAGGCCAGGCGTGTTTGGGCAGAGGCAGCAGCCTGGAGGCTTTCGCTGCCAGCACCGTGCTCTCTGGGCGAGAAGCAGACGACTGTTCGTCTCCAGCTAAACGAAAGCGCGACCTGCTACGAAGAGCATAAGAACGAAGGCAGAGCAGCAGGCTGCTGTGCGAATCGCCCAGGCTGCAAGAGGAAGCGTGCGTGGCACTCGCTTGTTTGCGGATTCACTTTAGCAGTCGGAAGCAGAAAGTTCAACCTGCGGCTACTTGTGCTGCTACCTATTTCTCTTCCAGTATTCCCTGGAACCAATTCTGCTAGCTTCATGCTTGGAGATGCAGAGATGACAGTGGTAGATGCGGTGGAGAAGGGAAAAACAGAGTGCAGAGGACAGTTTCTGGTGCTTGACGTGAGGCAAGGGGAAGGTTCAGCCCAGCAGAGGCTGTTACCCCTGGAGCCTTTTTCTTTGGCAGCAGCTGCTGCAAGTGGGCAAGGGAGCTGCGAGAGTGAAGAAGGGGACGGTCCATCTAGCTGAGGAAAGAAGAAGCTCCCCGAGGCGCAGTTTGTTGCGCTCAGTTTCAAGGCTGCCTGGAGGAGGGGGGGACTTGAAGAACGCCTTCTTTCTGGACGCCTCCTTCTGGCTGTGCTCCAGCTGCATGCACTCTGCAGCACGGAAGGTTTAGGAACCTGCTGCTGGCCAGCTTGTGTCCAGGAGTGCAAGGGCTGCGCCTTCCTTTCTGAAGCAGCCAGAGCATTCTCCGCTGCAGCTGCTTGTGAAGCAGCTCTTGGCTGGACATTTGAAATTGGCTCCCCTGAGTACATGAGCCCGGTGCCCAGCTGCTTGGTTCTTCGCCTTCTGTGCTCTGGACAGAAGTGAAGCCCAGCCATGGCTTGGAGCTTTGCCGCTCTTCAGCGTGAACACTGCACGCAGCCACAGTGTGCTGTGCAGGGATTTTCCTTCAGCTCGACGGACAAGCATTTTCTTGCTGTTTCACCGAGTGCAAACTGTCCGTGTAGCTCTCGCTCAGCGAAATGCGTTTGGAGAGAAACACTTGCTGGAGTAGCTTTTCGCTGGGCAAGACTTTCAACACAGCACCACAATTCGGGCAAGGAGCAGCAGAAAGGAAGACCATCTTTTGGTCCTGGCACCTTCTTCTGGGCGAGACGCCTATCCGCCTCTTCGCTCCCTGCAAGGCTGTAAGCTTGGCGCTGGTACTTGCAAGTGAGAAGGCAAGTGCAGAGAGCACCGCCGTCTGCCGGCGCTGTGCAGGCTGGAAAGGAAAGAGGGCTACCACTAGGATGTGCTGCAAATACAGGTTTGCACGCGTCGAGGGTAAGCTCCGGCTAAGCTCGTTGACCTCAAACTGTTCTCTGTGCGAGACTTAGCTGAGAAGCTTTCCGTTAAGATTCAGGCTACCACGCAGACCGAATGTGCTGCTACCTAGCGCTGAGAGAGAAAGTGCAGAGGCCAGGCGTGTTTGGGCAGAGGCAGCAGCCTGGAGGCTTTCGCTGCCAGCACCGTGCTCTCTGGGCGAGAAGCAGACGACTGTTCGTCTCCAGCTAAACGAAAGCGCGACCTGCTACGAAGAGCATAAGAACGAAGGCAGAGCAGCAGGCTGCTGTGCGAATCGCCCAGGCTGCAAGAGGAAGCGTGCGTGGCACTCGCTTGTTTGCGGATTCACTTTAGCAGTCGGAAGCAGAAAGTTCAACCTGCGGCTACTTGTGCTGCTACCTATTTCTCTTCCAGTATTCCCTGGAACCAATTCTGCTAGCTTCATGCTTGGAGATGCAGAGATGACAGTGGTAGATGCGGTGGAGAAGGGAAAAACAGAGTGCAGAGGACAGTTTCTGGTGCTTGACGTGAGGCAAGGGGAAGGTTCAGCCCAGCAGAGGCTGTTACCCCTGGAGCCTTTTTCTTTGGCAGCAGCTGCTGCAAGTGGGCAAGGGAGCTGCGAGAGTGAAGAAGGGGACGGTCCATCTAGCTGAGGAAAGAAGAAGCTCCCCGAGGCGCAGTTTGTTGTGCTCAGTTGCAAGGCTGCCTGGAGGAGGGGGGGACTTGAAGAACGCCTTCTTTCTGGACGCCTCCTCCTGGCTGTGCTCCAGCTGCATGCACTCTGCAGCACGGAAGGTTTAGGAACGTGCTGCTGGCCAGCTTGTGTCCAGGAGTGCAAGGGCTGCGCCTTCCTTTCTGAAGCAGCCAGAGCATTCTCCGCTGCAGCTGCTTGTGAAGCAGCTCTTGGCTGGACATTTGAAATTGGCTCCCCTGAGTACATGAGCCCGGTGCCCAGCTGCTTGGTTCTTCGCCTTCTGTGCTCTGGACAGAAGTGAAGCCCAGCCATGGCTTGGAGCTTTGCCGCTCTTCAGCGTGAACACTGCACGCAGCCACAGTGTGCTGTGCAGGGATTTTCCTTCAGCTCGACGGACAAGCATTTTCTTGCTGTTTCACCGAGTGCAAACTGTCCGTGTAGCTCTCGCTCAGCGAAATGCGTTTGGAGAGGAACACTTGCTGGAGTAGCTTTTCGCTGGGCAAGACTTTCAACACAGCACCACAATTCGGGCAAGGAGCAGCAGAAAGGAAGACCATCTTTTGGTCCTGGCACGTTCTTCTGGGCGAGACGCCTATCCGCCTCTTCGCTCCCTGCAAGGCTGTAAGCTTGGCGCTGGTACTTGCAAGTGAGAAGGCAGGTGCAGAGAGCACCGCCGTCTGCCGGCGCTGTGCAGGCTGGAAAGGAAAGAGGGCTACCACTAGGATGTGCTGCAAATACAGGTTTGCACGCGTCGAGGGTAAGCTCCGGCTAAGCTCGTTGACCTCAAACTGTTCTCTGTGCGAGACTTAGCTGAGAAGCTTTCCGTTAAGATTCAGGCTACCACGCAGACCGAATGTGCTGCTACCTAGCGCTGAGAGAGAAAGTGCAGAGGCCAGGCGTGTTTGGGCAGAGGCAGCAGCCTGGAGGCTTTCGCTGCCAGCACCGTGCTCTCTGGGCGAGAAGCAGACGACTGTTCGTCTCCAGCTAAACGAAAGCGCGACCTGCTACGAAGAGCATAAGAACGAAGGCAGAGCAGCAGGCTGCTGTGCGAATCGCCCAGGCTGCAAGAGGAAGCGTGCGTGGCACTCGCTTGTTTGCGGATTCACTTTAGCAGTCGGAAGCAGAAAGTTCAACCTGCGGCTACTTGTGCTGCTACCTATTTCTCTTCCAGTATTCCCTGGAACCAATTCTGCTAGCTTCATGCTTGGAGATGCAGAGGTGACAGTGGTAGATGCGGTGGAGAAGGGAAAAACAGAGTGCAGAGGACAGTTTCTGGTGCTTGACGTGAGGCAAGGGGAAGGTTCAGCCCAGCAGAGGCTGTTACCCCTGGAGCCTTTTTCTTTGGCAGCAGCTGCTGCAAGTGGGCAAGGGAGCTGCGAGAGTGAAGAAGGGGACGGTCCATCTAGCTGAGGAAAGAAGAAGCTCTCCGAGGCGCAGTTTGTTGCGCTCAGTTTCAAGGCTGCCTGGAGGAGGGGGGGACTTGAAGAACGCCTTCTTTCTGGACGCCTCCTCCTGGCTGTGCTCCAGCTGCATGCACTCTGCAGCACGGAAGGTTTAGGAACCTGCTGCTGGCCAGCTTGTGTCCAGGAGTGCAAGGGCTGCGCCTTCCTTTCTGAAGCAGCCAGAGCATTCTCAGCTGCATGTGCTTGTGAAGCAGCTCTTGGCTGGACATTTGAAATTGGCTCCCCTGAGTACATGAGCCCGGTGCCCAGCTGCTTGGTTCTTCGCCTTCTGTGCTCTGGACAGAAGTGAAGCCCAGCCATGGCTTGGAGCTTTGCCGCTCTTCAGCGTGAACACTGCACGCAGCCACAGTGTGCTGTGCAGGGATTTTCCTTCAGCTCGACGGACAAGCATTTTCTTGCTGTTTCACCGAGTGCAAAATGTCCGTGTAGCTCTCGCTCAGCGAAATGCGTTTGGAGAGAAACACTTGCTGGAGTAGCTTTTCGCTGGGCAAGACTTTCAACACAGCACCACAATTCGGGCAAGGAGCAGGAGAAAAGAAGACCATCTTTTGGTCCTGGCACCTTCTTCTGGGCGAGACGCCTATCCGCCTCTTCGCTCCCTGCAAGGCTGTAAGCTTGGCGCTGGTACTTGCAAGTGAGAAGGCAGGTGCAGAGAGCACCGCCGTCTGCCGGCGCTGTGCAGGCTGGAAAGGAAAGAGGGCTACCACTAGGATGTGCTGCAAATACAGGTTTGCACGCGTCGAGGGTAAGCTCCGGCTAAGCTCGTTGACCTCAAACTGTTCTCTGTGCGAGACTTAGCTGAGAAGCTTTCCGTTAAGATTCAGGCTACCACGCAGACCGAATGTGCTGCTACCTAGCGCTGAGAGAGAAAGTGCAGAGGCCAGGCGTGTTTGGGCAGAGGCAGCAGCCTGGAGGCTTTCGCTGCCAGCACCGTGCTCTCTGGGCGAGAAGCAGACGACTGTTCGTCTCCAGCTAAACGAAAGCGCGACCTGCTACGAAGAGCATAAGAACGAAGGCAGAGCAGCAGGCTGCTGTGCGAATCGCCCAGGCTGCAAGAGGAAGCGTGCGTGGCACTCGCTTGTTTGCGGATTCACTTTAGCAGTCGGAAGCAGAAAGTTCAACCTGCGGCTACTTGTGCTGCTACCTATTTCTCTTCCAGTATTCCCTGGAACCAATTCTGCTAGCTTCATGCTTGGAGATGCAGAGATGACAGTGGTAGATGCGGTGGAGAAGGGAAAAACAGAGTGCAGAGGACAGTTTCTGGTGCTTGACGTGAGGCAAGGGGAAGGTTCAGCCCAGCAGAGGCTGTTACCCCTGGAGCCTTTTTCTTTGGCAGCAGCTGCTGCAAGTGGGCAAGGGAGCTGCGAGAGTGAAGAAGGGGACGGTCCATCTAGCTGAGGAAAGAAGAAGCTCCCCGAGGCGCAGTTTGTTGCGCTCAGTTTCAAGGCTGCCTGGAGGAGGGGGGGACTTGAAGAACGCCTTCTTTCTGGACGCCTCCTCCTGGCTGTGCTCCAGCTGCATGCACTCTGCAGCACGGAAGGTTTAGGAACCTGCTGCTGGCCAGCTTGTGTCCAGGAGTGCAAGGGCTGCGCCTTCCTTTCTGAAGCAGCCAGAGCATTCTCAGCTGCATGTGCTTGTGAAGCAGCTCTTG
Source organism: Corvus hawaiiensis (assembly GCF_020740725.1). Classification (NCBI taxonomy): domain Eukaryota; kingdom Metazoa; phylum Chordata; class Aves; order Passeriformes; family Corvidae; genus Corvus; species Corvus hawaiiensis. The sequence goes on from NC_063216.1 coordinate 7,359,989, forward strand.
GCTGGACATTTGAAATTGGCTCCCCTGAGTACATGAGCCCGGTGCCCAGCTGCTTGGTTCTTCGCCTTCTGTGCTCTGGACAGAAGTGAAGCCCAGCCATGGCTTGGAGCTTTGCCGCTCTTCAGCGTGAACACTGCACGCAGCCACAGTGTGCTGTGCAGGGATTTTCCTTCAGCTCGACGGACAAGCATTTTCTTGCTGTTTCACCGAGTGCAAACTGTCCGTGTAGCTCTCGCTCAGCGAAATGCGTTTGGAGAGAAACACTTGCTGGAGTAGCTTTTCGCTGGGCAAGACTTTCAACACAGCACCACAATTCGGGCAAGGAGCAGCAGAAAGGAAGACCATCTTTTGGTCCTGGCACCTTCTTCTGGGCGAGACGCCTATCCGCCTCTTCGCTCCCTGCAAGGCTGTAAGCTTGGCGCTGGTACTTGCAAGTGAGAAGGCAGGTGCAGAGAGCACCGCCGTCTGCCGGCGTTGTGCAGGCTGGAAAGGAAAGAGGGCTACCACTAGGATGTGCTGCAAATACAGGTTTGCACGCGTCGAGGGTAAGCTCCGGCTAAGCTCGTTGACCTCAAACTGTTCTCTGTGCGAGACTTAGCTGAGAAGCTTTCCGTTAAGATTCAGGCTACCACGCAGACCGAATGTGCTGCTACCTAGCGCTGAGAGAGAAAGTGCAGAGGCCAGGCGTGTTTGGGCAGAGGCAGCAGCCTGGAGGCTTTCGCTGCCAGCACCGTGCTCTCTGGGCGAGAAGCAGACGACTGTTCGTCTCCAGCTAAACGAAAGCGCGACCTGCTACGAAGAGCATAAGAACGAAGGCAGAGCAGCAGGCTGCTGTGCGAATCGCCCAGGCTGCAAGAGGAAGCGTGCGTGGCACTCGCTTGTTTGCGGATTCACTTTAGCAGTCGGAAGCAGAAAGTTCAACCTGCGGCTACTTGTGCTGCTACCTATTTCTCTTCCAGTATTCCCTGGAACCAATTCTGCTAGCTTCATGCTTGGCGATGCAGAGATGACAGTGGTAGATGCGGTGGAGAAGGGAAAAACAGAGTGCAGAGGACAGTTTCTGGTGCTTGACGTGAGGCAAGGGGAAGGTTCAGCCCAGCAGAGGCTGTTACCCCTGGAGCCTTTTTCTTTGGCAGCAGCTGCTGCAAGTGGGCAAGGGAGCTGCGAGAGTGAAGAAGGGGACGGTCCATCTAGCTGAGGAAAGAAGAAGCTCCCCGAGGCGCAGTTTGTTGCGCTCAGTTTCAAGGCTGCCTGGAGGAGGGGGGGACTTGAAGAACGCCTTCTTTCTGGACGCCTCCTCCTGGCTGTGCTCCAGCTGCATGCACTCTGCAGCACGGAAGGTTTAGGAACCTGCTGCTGGCCAGCTTGTGTCCAGGAGTGCAAGGGCTGCGCCTTCCTTTCTGAAGCAGCCAGAGCATTCTCAGCTGCATGTGCTTGTGAAGCAGCTCTTGGCTGGACATTTGAAATTGGCTCCCCTGAGTACATGAGCCCGGTGCCCAGCTGCTTGGTTCTTCGCCTTCTGTGCTCTGGACAGAAGTGAAGCCCAGCCATGGCTTGGAGCTTTGCCGCTCTTCAGCGTGAACACTGCACGCAGCCACAGTGTGCTGTGCAGGGATTTTCCTTCAGCTCGACGGACAAGCATTTTCTTGCTGTTTCACCCAGTGCAAACTGTCCGTGTAGCTCTCGCTCAGCGAAATGCGTTTGGAGAGAACCACTTGCTGGAGTAGCTTTTCGCTGGGCAAGACTTTCAACACAGCACCACAATTCGGGCAAGGAGCAGCAGAAAGGAAGACCATCTTTTGGTCCTGGCACCTTCTTCTGGGCGAGACGCCTATCCGCCTCTTCGCTCCCTGCAAGGCTGTAAGCTTGGCGCTGGTACTTGCAAGGGAGAAGGCAGGTGCAGAGAGCACCGCCGTCTGCCGGCGCTGTGCAGGCTGGAAAGGAAAGAGGGCTACCACTAGGATGTGCTGCAAATACAGGTTTGCACGCGTCGAGGGTAAGCTCCGGCTAAGCTCGTTGACCTCAAACTGTTCTCTGTGCGAGACTTAGCTGAGAAGCTTTCCGTTAAGATTCAGGCTACCACGCAGACCGAATGTGCTGCTACCTAGCGCTGAGAGAGAAAGTGCAGAGGCCAGGCGTGTTTGGGCAGAGGCAGCAGCCTGGAGGCTTTCGCTGCCAGCACCGTGCTCTCTGGGCGAGAAGCAGACGACTGTTCGTCTCCAGCTAAACGAAAGCGCGACCTGCTACGAAGAGCATAAGAACGAAGGCAGAGCAGCAGGCTGCTGTGCGAATCGCCCAGGCTGCAAGAGGAAGCGTGCGTGGCACTCGCTTGTTTGCGGATTCACTTTAGCAGTCGGAAGCAGAAAGTTCAACCTGCGGCTACTTGTGCTGCTACCTATTTCTCTTCCAGTATTCCCTGGAACCAATTCTGCTAGCTTCATGCTTGGCGATGCAGAGATGACAGTGGTAGATGCGGTGGAGAAGGGAAAAACAGAGTGCAGAGGACAGTTTCTGGTGCTTGACGTGAGGCAAGGGGAAGGTTCAGCCCAGCAGAGGCTGTTACCCCTGGAGCCTTTTTCTTTGGCAGCAGCTGCTGCAAGTGGGCAAGGGAGCTGCGAGAGTGAAGAAGGGGACGGTCCATCTAGCTGAGGAAAGAAGAAGCTCCCCGAGGCGCAGTTTGTTGCGCTCAGTTTCAAGGCTGCCTGGAGGAGGGGGGGACTTGAAGAACGCCTTCTTTCTGGACGCCTCCTCCTGGCTGTGCTCCAGCTGCATGCACTCTGCAGCACGGAAGGTTTAGGAACCTGCTGCTGGCCAGCTTGTGTCCAGGAGTGCAAGGGCTGCGCCTTCCTTTCTGAAGCAGCCAGAGCATTCTCAGCTGCATGTGCTTGTGAAGCAGCTCTTGGCTGGACATTTGAAATTGGCTCCCCTGAGTACATGAGCCCGGTGCCCAGCTGCTTGGTTCTTCGCCTTCTGTGCTCTGGACAGAAGTGAAGCCCAGCCATGGCTTGGAGCTTTGCCGCTCTTCAGCGTGAACACTGCACGCAGCCACAGTGTGCTGTGCAGGGATTTTCCTTCAGCTCGACGGACAAGCATTTTCTTGCTGTTTCACCGAGTGCAAACTGTCCGTGTAGCTCTCGCTCAGCGAAATGCGTTTGGAGAGAACCACTTGCTGGAGTAGCTTTTCGCTGGGCAAGACTTTCAACACAGCACCACAATTCGGGCAAGGAGCAGCAGAAAGGAAGACCATCTTTTGGTCCTGGCACCTTCTTCTGGGCGAGACGCCTATCCGCCTCTTCGCTCCCTGCAAGGCTGTAAGCTTGGCGCTGGTACTTGCAAGGGAGAAGGCAGGTGCAGAGAGCACCGCCGTCTGCCGGCGTTGTGCAGGCTGGAAAGGAAAGAGGGCTACCACTAGGATGTGCTGCAAATACAGGTTTGCACGCGTCGAGGGTAAGCTCCGGCTAAGCTCGTTGACCTCAAACTGTTCTCTGTGCGAGACTTAGCTGAGAAGCTTTCCGTTAAGATTCAGGCTACCACGCAGACCGAATGTGCTGCTACCTAGCGCTGAGAGAGAAAGTGCAGAGGCCAGGCGTGTTTGGGCAGAGGCAGCAGCCTGGAGGCTTTCGCTGCCAGCACCGTGCTCTCTGGGCGAGAAGCAGACGACTGTTCGTCTCCAGCTAAACGAAAGCGCGACCTGCTACGAAGAGCATAAGAACGAAGGCAGAGCAGCAGGCTGCTGTGCGAATCGCCCAGGCTGCAAGAGGAAGCGTGCGTGGCACTCGCTTGTTTGCGGATTCACTTTAGCAGTCGGAAGCAGAAAGTTCAACCTGCGGCTACTTGTGCTGCTACCTATTTCTCTTCCAGTATTCCCTGGAACCAATTCTGCTAGCTTCATGCTTGGAGATGCAGAGATGACAGTGGTAGATGCGGTGGAGAAGGGAAAAACAGAGTGCAGAGGACAGTTTCTGGTGCTTGACGTGAGGCAAGGAGAAGGTTCAGCCCAGCAGAGGCTGTTACCCCTGGAGCCTTTTTCTTTGGCAGCAGCTGCTGCAAGTGGGCAAGGGAGCTGCGAGAGTGAAGAAGGGGACGGTCCATCTAGCTGAGGAAAGAAGAAGCTCCCCGAGGCGCAGTTTGTTGCGCTCAGTTTCAAGGCTGCCTGGAGGAGGGGGGGACTTGAAGAACGCCTTCTTTCTGGACGCCTCCTCCTGGCTGTGCTCCAGCTGCATGCACTCTGCAGCACGGAAGGTTTAGGAACCTGCTGCTGGCCAGCTTGTGTCCAGGAGTGCAAGGGCTGCGCCTTCCTTTCTGAAGCAGCCAGAGCATTCTCAGCTGCATGTGCTTGTGAAGCAGCTCTTGGCTGGACATTTGAAATTGGCTCCCCTGAGTACATGAGCCCGGTGCCCAGCTGCTTGGTTCTTCGCCTTCTGTGCTCTGGACAGAAGTGAAGCCCAGCCATGGCTTGGAGCTTTGCCGCTCTTCAGCGTGAACACTGCACGCAGCCACAGTGTGCTGTGCAGGGATTTTCCTTCAGCTCGACGGACAAGCATTTTCTTGCTGTTTCACCGAGTGCAAACTGTCCGTGTAGCTCTCGCTCAGCGAAATGCGTTTGGAGAGAACCACTTGCTGGAGTAGCTTTTCGCTGGGCAAGACTTTCAACACAGCACCACAATTCGGGCAAGGAGCAGCAGAAAGGAAGACCATCTTTTGGTCCTGGCACCTTCTTCTGGGCGAGACGCCTATCCGCCTCTTCGCTCCCTGCAAGGCTGTAAGCTTGGCGCTGGTACTTGCAAGTGAGAAGGCAGGTGCAGAGAGCACCGCCGTCTGCCGGCGCTGTGCAGGCTGGAAAGGAAAGAGGGCTACCACTAGGATGTGCTGCAAATACAGGTTTGCACGCGTCGAGGGTAAGCTCCGGCTAAGCTCGTTGACCTCAAACTGTTCTCTGTGCGAGACTTAGCTGAGAAGCTTTCCGTTAAGATTCAGGCTACCACGCAGACCGAATGTGCTGCTACCTAGCGCTGAGAGAGAAAGTGCAGAGGCCAGGCGTGTTTGGGCAGAGGCAGCAGCCTGGAGGCTTTCGCTGCCAGCACCGTGCTCTCTGGGCGAGAAGCAGACGACTGTTCGTCTCCAGCTAAACGAAAGCGCGACCTGCTACGAAGAGCATAAGAACGAAGGCAGAGCAGCAGGCTGCTGTGCGAATCGCCCAGGCTGCAAGAGGAAGCGTGCGTGGCACTCGCTTGTTTGCGGATTCACTTTAGCAGTCGGAAGCAGAAAGTTCAACCTGCGGCTACTTGTGCTGCTACCTATTTCTCTTCCAGTATTCCCTGGAACCAATTCTGCTAGCTTCATGCTTGGCGATGCAGAGATGACAGTGGTAGATGCGGTGGAGAAGGGAAAAACAGAGTGCAGAGGACAGTTTCTGGTGCTTGACGTGAGGCAAGGGGAAGGTTCAGCCCAGCAGAGGCTGTTACCCCTGGAGCCTTTTTCTTTGGCAGCAGCTGCTGCAAGTGGGCAAGGGAGCTGCGAGAGTGAAGAAGGGGACGGTCCATCTAGCTGAGGAAAGAAGAAGCTCCCCGAGGCGCAGTTTGTTGCGCTCAGTTTCAAGGCTGCCTGGAGGAGGGGGGGACTTGAAGAACGCCTTCTTTCTGGACGCCTCCTCCTGGCTGTGCTCCAGCTGCATGCACTCTGCAGCACGGAAGGTTTAGGAACCTGCTGCTGGCCAGCTTGTGTCCAGGAGTGCAAGGGCTGCGCCTTCCTTTCTGAAGCAGCCAGAGCATTCTCAGCTGCATGTGCTTGTGAAGCAGCTCTTGGCTGGACATTTGAAATTGGCTCCCCTGAGTACATGAGCCCGGTGCCCAGCTGCTTGGTTCTTCGCCTTCTGTGCTCTGGACAGAAGTGAAGCCCAGCCATGGCTTGGAGCTTTGCCGCTCTTCAGCGTGAACACTGCACGCAGCCACAGTGTGCTGTGCAGGGATTTTCCTTCAGCTCGACGGACAAGCATTTTCTTGCTGTTTCACCCAGTGCAAACTGTCCGTGTAGCTCTCGCTCAGCGAAATGCGTTTGGAGAGAACCACTTGCTGGAGTAGCTTTTCGCTGGGCAAGACTTTCAACACAGCACCACAATTCGGGCAAGGAGCAGCAGAAAGGAAGACCATCTTTTGGTCCTGGCACCTTCTTCTGGGCGAGACGCCTATCCGCCTCTTCGCTCCCTGCAAGGCTGTAAGCTTGGCGCTGGTACTTGCAAGGGAGAAGGCAGGTGCAGAGAGCACCGCCGTCTGCCGGCGCTGTGCAGGCTGGAAAGGAAAGAGGGCTACCACTAGGATGTGCTGCAAATACAGGTTTGCACGCGTCGAGGGTAAGCTCCGGCTAAGCTCGTTGACCTCAAACTGTTCTCTGTGCGAGACTTAGCTGAGAAGCTTTCCGTTAAGATTCAGGCTACCACGCAGACCGAATGTGCTGCTACCTAGCGCTGAGAGAGAAAGTGCAGAGGCCAGGCGTGTTTGGGCAGAGGCAGCAGCCTGGAGGCTTTCGCTGCCAGCACCGTGCTCTCTGGGCGAGAAGCAGACGACTGTTCGTCTCCAGCTAAACGAAAGCGCGACCTGCTACGAAGAGCATAAGAACGAAGGCAGAGCAGCAGGCTGCTGTGCGAATCGCCCAGGCTGCAAGAGGAAGCGTGCGTGGCACTCGCTTGTTTGCGGATTCACTTTAGCAGTCGGAAGCAGAAAGTTCAACCTGCGGCTACTTGTGCTGCTACCTATTTCTCTTCCAGTATTCCCTGGAACCAATTCTGCTAGCTTCATGCTTGGCGATGCAGAGATGACAGTGGTAGATGCGGTGGAGAAGGGAAAAACAGAGTGCAGAGGACAGTTTCTGGTGCTTGACGTGAGGCAAGGGGAAGGTTCAGCCCAGCAGAGGCTGTTACCCCTGGAGCCTTTTTCTTTGGCAGCAGCTGCTGCAAGTGGGCAAGGGAGCTGCGAGAGTGAAGAAGGGGACGGTCCATCTAGCTGAGGAAAGAAGAAGCTCCCCGAGGCGCAGTTTGTTGCGCTCAGTTTCAAGGCTGCCTGGAGGAGGGGGGGACTTGAAGAACGCCTTCTTTCTGGACGCCTCCTCCTGGCTGTGCTCCAGCTGCATGCACTCTGCAGCACGGAAGGTTTAGGAACCTGCTGCTGGCCAGCTTGTGTCCAGGAGTGCAAGGGCTGCGCCTTCCTTTCTGAAGCAGCCAGAGCATTCTCAGCTGCATGTGCTTGTGAAGCAGCTCTTGGCTGGACATTTGAAATTGGCTCCCCTGAGTACATGAGCCCGGTGCCCAGCTGCTTGGTTCTTCGCCTTCTGTGCTCTGGACAGAAGTGAAGCCCAGCCATGGCTTGGAGCTTTGCCGCTCTTCAGCGTGAGCACTGCACGCAGCCACAGTGTGCTGTGCAGGGATTTTCCTTCAGCTCGACGGACAAGCATTTTCTTGCTGTTTCACCGAGTGCAAACTGTCCGTGTAGCTCTCGCTCAGCGAAATGCGTTTGGAGAGAAACACTTGCTGGAGTAGCTTTTCGCTGGGCAAGACTTTCAACACAGCACCACAATTCGGGCAAGGAGCAGCAGAAAGGAAGACCATCTTTTGGTCCTGGCACCTTCTTCTGGGCGAGACGCCTATCCGCCTCTTCGCTCCCTGCAAGGCTGTAAGCTTGGCGCTGGTACTTGCAAGTGAGAAGGCAGGTGCAGAGAGCACCGCCGTCTGCCGGCGCTGTGCAGGCTGGAAAGGAAAGAGGGCTACCACTAGGATGTGCTGCAAATACAGGTTTCCACGCGTCGAGGGTAAGCTCCGGCTAAGCTCGTTGACCTCAAACTGTTCTCTGTGCGAGACTTAGCTGAGAAGCTTTCCGTTAAGATTCAGGCTACCACGCAGACCGAATGTGCTGCTACCTAGCGCTGAGAGAGAAAGTGCAGAGGCCAGGCGTGTTTGGGCAGAGGCAGCAGCCTGGAGGCTTTCGCTGCCAGCACCGTGCTCTCTGGGCGAGAAGCAGACGACTGTTCGTCTCCAGCTAAACGAAAGCGCGACCTGCTACGAAGAGCATAAGAACGAAGGCAGAGCAGCAGGCTGCTGTGCGAATCGCCCAGGCTGCAAGAGGAAGCGTGCGTGGCACTCGCTTGTTTGCGGATTCACTTTAGCAGTCGGAAGCAGAAAGTTCAACCTGCGGCTACTTGTGCTGCTACCTATTTCTCTTCCAGTATTCCCTGGAACCAATTCTGCTAGCTTCATGCTTGGAGATGCAGAGATGACAGTGGTAGATGCGGTGGAGAAGGGAAAAACAGAGTGCAGAGGACAGTTTCTGGTGCTTGACGTGAGGCAAGGGGAAGGTTCAGCCCAGCAGAGGCTGTTACCCCTGGAGCCTTTTTCTTTGGCAGCAGCTGCTGCAAGTGGGCAAGGGAGCTGCGAGAGTGAAGAAGGGGACGGTCCATCTAGCTGAGGAAAGAAGAAGCTCCCCGAGGCGCAGTTTGTTGCGCTCAGTTTCAAGGCTGCCTGGAGGAGGGGGGGACTTGAAGAACGCCTTCTTTCTGGACGCCTCCTCCTGGCTGTGCTCCAGCTGCATGCACTCTGCAGCACGGAAGGTTTAGGAACCTGCTGCTGGCCAGCTTGTGTCCAGGAGTGCAAGGGCTGCGCCTTCCTTTCTGAAGCAGCCAGAGCATTCTCAGCTGCATGTGCTTGTGAAGCAGCTCTTGGCTGGACATTTGAAATTGGCTCCCCTGAGTACATGAGCCCGGTGCCCAGCTGCTTGGTTCTTCGCCTTCTGTGCTCTGGACAGAAGTGAAGCCCAGCCATGGCTTGGAGCTTTGCCGCTCTTCAGCGTGAACACTGCACGCAGCCACAGTGTGCTGTGCAGGGATTTTCCTTCAGCTCGACGGACAAGCATTTTCTTGCTGTTTCACCGAGTGCAAACTGTCCGTGTAGCTCTCGCTCAGCGAAATGCGTTTGGAGAGAAACACTTGCTGGAGTAGCTTTTCGCTGGGCAAGACTTTCAACACAGCACCACAATTCGGGCAAGGAGCAGCAGAAAGGAAGACCATCTTTTGGTCCTGGCACCTTCTTCTGGGCGAGACGCCTATCCGCCTCTTCGCTCCCTGCAAGGCTGTAAGCTTGGCGCTGGTACTTGCAAGGGAGAAGGCAGGTGCAGAGAGCACCGCCGTCTGCCGGCGTTGTGCAGGCTGGAAAGGAAAGAGGGCTACCACTAGGATGTGCTGCAAATACAGGTTTGCACGCGTCGAGGGTAAGCTCCGGCTAAGCTCGTTGACCTCAAACTGTTCTCTGTGCGAGACTTAGCTGAGAAGCTTTCCGTTAAGATTCAGGCTACCACGCAGACCGAATGTGCTGCTACCTAGCGCTGAGAGAGAAAGTGCAGAGGCCAGGCGTGTTTGGGCAGAGGCAGCAGCCTGGAGGCTTTCGCTGCCAGCACCGTGCTCTCTGGGCGAGAAGCAGACGACTGTTCGTCTCCAGCTAAACGAAAGCGCGACCTGCTACGAAGAGCATAAGAACGAAGGCAGAGCAGCAGGCTGCTGTGCGAATCGCCCAGGCTGCAAGAGGAAGCGTGCGTGGCACTCGCTTGTTTGCGGATTCACTTTAGCAGTCGGAAGCAGAAAGTTCAACCTGCGGCTACTTGTGCTGCTACCTATTTCTCTTCCAGTATTCCCTGGAACCAATTCTGCTAGCTTCATGCTTGGCGATGCAGAGATGACAGTGGTAGATGCGGTGGAGAAGGGAAAAACAGAGTGCAGAGGACAGTTTCTGGTGCTTGACGTGAGGCAAGGGGAAGGTTCAGCCCAGCAGAGCCTGTTACCCCTGGAGCCTTTTTCTTTGGCAGCAGCTGCTGCAAGTGGGCAAGGGAGCTGCGAGAGTGAAGAAGGGGACGGTCCATCTAGCTGAGGAAAGAAGAAGCTCCCCGAGGCGCAGTTTGTTGTGCTCAGTTTCAAGGCTGCCTGGAGGAGGGGGGGACTTGAAGAACGCCTTCTTTCTGGACGCCTCCTCCTGGCTGTGCTCCAGCTGCATGCACTCTGCAGCACGGAAGGTTTAGGAACCTGCTGCTGGCCAGCTTGTGTCCAGGAGTGCAAGGGCTGCGCCTTCCTTTCTGAAGCAGCCAGAGCATTCTCAGCTGCATGTGCTTGTGAAGCAGCTCTTGGCTGGACATTTGAAATTGGCTCCCCTGAGTACATGAGCCCGGTGCCCAGCTGCTTGGTTCTTCGCCTTCTGTGCTCTGGACAGAAGTGAAGCCCAGCCATGGCTTGGAGCTTTGCCGCTCTTCAGCGTGAACACTGCACGCAGCCACAGTGTGCTGTGCAGGGATTTTCCTTCAGCTCGACGGACAAGCATTTTCTTGCTGTTTCACCGAGTGCAAACTGTCCGTGTAGCTCTCGCTCAGCGAAATGCGTTTGGAGAGGAACACTTGCTGGAGTAGCTTTTCGCTGGGCAAGACTTTCAACACAGCACCACAATTCGGGCAAGGAGCAGCAGAAAGGAAGACCATCTTTTGGTCCTGGCACCTTCTTCTGGGCGAGACGCCTATCCGCCTCTTCGCTCCCTGCAAGGCTGTAAGCTTGGCGCTGGTACTTGCAAGTGAGAAGGCAGGTGCAGAGAGCACCGCCGTCTGCCGGCGCTGTGCAGGCTGGAAAGGAAAGAGGGCTACCACTAGGATGTGCTGCAAATACAGGTTTGCACGCGTCGAGGGTAAGCTCCGGCTAAGCTCGTTGACCTCAAACTGTTCTCTGTGCGAGACTTAGCTGAGAAGCTTTCCGTTAAGATTCAGGCTACCACGCAGACCGAATGTGCTGCTACCTAGCGCTGAGAGAGAAAGTGCAGAGGCCAGGCGTGTTTGGGCAGAGGCAGCAGCCTGGAGGCTTTCGCTGCCAGCACCGTGCTCTCTGGGCGAGAAGCAGACGACTGTTCGTCTCCAGCTAAACGAAAGCGCGACCTGCTACGAAGAGCATAAGAACGAAGGCAGAGCAGCAGGCTGCTGTGCGAATCGCCCAGGCTGCAAGAGGAAGCGTGCGTGGCACTCGCTTGTTTGCGGATTCACTTTAGCAGTCGGAAGCAGAAAGTTCAACCTGCGGCTACTTGTGCTGCTACCTATTTCTCTTCCAGTATTCCCTGGAACCAATTCTGCTAGCTTCATGCTTGGAGATGCAGAGATGACAGTGGTAGATGCGGTGGAGAAGGGAAAAACAGAGTGCAGAGGACAGTTTCTGGTGCTTGACGTGAGGCAAGGGGAAGGTTCAGCCCAGCAGAGGCTGTTACCCCTGGAGCCTTTTTCTTTGGCAGCAGCTGCTGCAAGTGGGCAAGGGAGCTGCGAGAGTGAAGAAGGGGACGGTCCATCTAGCTGAGGAAAGAAGAAGCTCCCCGAGGCGCAGTTTGTTGCGCTCAGTTTCAAGGCTGCCTGGAGGAGGGGGGGACTTGAAGAACGCCTTCTTTCTGGACGCCTCCTCCTGGCTGTGCTCCAGCTGCATGCACTCTGCAGCACGGAAGGTTTAGGAACCTGCTGCTGGCCAGCTTGTGTCCAGGAGTGCAAGGGCTGCGCCTTCCTTTCTGAAGCAGCCAGAGCATTCTCAGCTGCATGTGCTTGTGAAGCAGCTCTTGGCTGGACATTTGAAATTGGCTCCCCTGAGTACATGAGCCCGGTGCCCAGCTGCTTGGTTCTTCGCCTTCTGTGCTCTGGACAGAAGTGAAGCCCAGCCATGGCTTGGAGCTTTGCCGCTCTTCAGCGTGAACACTGCACGCAGCCACAGTGTGCTGTGCAGGGATTTTCCTTCAGCTCGACGGACAAGCATTTTCTTGCTGTTTCACCGAGTGCAAACTGTCCGTGTAGCTCTCGCTCAGCGAAATGCGTTTGGAGAGAAACACTTGCTGGAGTAGCTTTTCGCTGGGCAAGACTTTCAACACAGCACCACAATTCGGGCAAGGAGCAGCAGAAAGGAAGACCATCTTTTGGTCCTGGCACCTTCTTCTGGGCGAGACGCCTATCCGCCTCTTCGCTCCCTGCAAGGCTGTAAGCTTGGCGCTGGTACTTGCAAGGGAGAAGGCAGGTGCAGAGAGCACCGCCGTCTGCCGGCGCTGTGCAGGCTGGAAAGGAAAGAGGGCTACCACTAGGATGTGCTGCAAATACAGGTTTGCACGCGTCGAGGGTAAGCTCCGGCTAAGCTCGTTGACCTCAAACTGTTCTCTGTGCGAGACTTAGCTGAGAAGCTTTCCGTTAAGATTCAGGCTACCACGCAGACCGAATGTGCTGCTACCTAGCGCTGAGAGAGAAAGTGCAGAGGCCAGGCGTGTTTGGGCAGAGGCAGCAGCCTGGAGGCTTTCGCTGCCAGCACCGTGCTCTCTGGGCGAGAAGCAGACGACTGTTCGTCTCCAGCTAAACGAAAGCGCGACCTGCTACGAAGAGCATAAGAACGAAGGCAGAGCAGCAGGCTGCTGTGCGAATCGCCCAGGCTGCAAGAGGAAGCGTGCGTGGCACTCGCTTGTTTGCGGATTCACTTTAGCAGTCGGAAGCAGAAAGTTCAACCTGCGGCTACTTGTGCTGCTACCTATTTCTCTTCCAGTATTCCCTGGAACCAATTCTGCTAGCTTCATGCTTGGCGATGCAGAGATGACAGTGGTAGATGCGGTGGAGAAGGGAAAAACAGAGTGCAGAGGACAGTTTCTGGTGCTTGACGTGAGGCAAGGGGAAGGTTCAGCCCAGCAGAGGCTGTTACCCCTGGAGCCTTTTTCTTTGGCAGCAGCTGCTGCAAGTGGGCAAGGGAGCTGCGAGAGTGAAGAAGGGGACGGTCCATCTAGCTGAGGAAAGAAGAAGCTCCCCGAGGCGCAGTTTGTTGTGCTCAGTTTCAAGGCTGCCTGGAGGAGGGGGGGACTTGAAGAACGCCTTCTTTCTGGACGCCTCCTCCTGGCTGTGCTCCAGCTGCATGCACTCTGCAGCACGGAAGGTTTAGGAACCTGCTGCTGGCCAGCTTGTGTCCAGGAGTGCAAGGGCTGCGCCTTCCTTTCTGAAGCAGCCAGAGCATTCTCCGCTGCAGCTGCTTGTGAAGCAGCTCTTGGCTGGACATTTGAAATTGGCTCCCCTGAGTACATGAGCCCGGTGCCCAGCTGCTTGGTTCTTCGCCTTCTGTGCTCTGGACAGAAGTGAAGCCCAGCCATGGCTTGGAGCTTTGCCGCTCTTCAGCGTGAACACTGCACGCAGCCACAGTGTGCTGTGCAGGGATTTTCCTTCAGCTCGACGGACAAGCATTTTCTTGCTGTTTCACCGAGTGCAAACTGTCCGTGTAGCTCTCGCTCAGCGAAATGCGTTTGGAGAGAAACACTTGCTGGAGTAGCTTTTCGCTGGGCAAGACTTTCAACACAGCACCACAATTCGGGCAAGGAGCAGCAGAAAGGAAGACCATCTTTTGGTCCTGGCACCTTCTTCTGGGCGAGACGCCTATCCGCCTCTTCGCTCCCTGCAAGGCTGTAAGCTTGGCGCTGGTACTTGCAAGTGAGAAGGCAGGTGCAGAGAGCACCGCCGTCTGCCGGCGCTGTGCAGGCTGGAAAGGAAAGAGGGCTACCACTAGGATGTGCTGCAAATACAGGTTTCCACGCGTCGAGGGTAAGCTCCGGCTAAGCTCGTTGACCTCAAACTGTTCTCTGTGCGAGACTTAGCTGAGAAGCTTTCCGTTAAGATTCAGGCTACCACGCAGACCGAATGTGCTGCTACCTAGCGCTGAGAGAGAAAGTGCAGAGGCCAGGCGTGTTTGGGCAGAGGCAGCAGCCTGGAGGCTTTCGCTGCCAGCACCGTGCTCTCTGGGCGAGAAGCAGACGACTGTTCGTCTCCAGCTAAACGAAAGCGCGACCTGCTACGAAGAGCATAAGAACGAAGGCAGAGCAGCAGGCTGCTGTGCGAATCGCCCAGGCTGCAAGAGGAAGCGTGCGTGGCACTCGCTTGTTTGCGGATTCACTTTAGCAGTCGGAAGCAGAAAGTTCAACCTGCGGCTACTTGTGCTGCTACCTATTTCTCTTCCAGTATTCCCTGGAACCAATTCTGCTAGCTTCATGCTTGGCGATGCAGAGATGACAGTGGTAGATGCGGTGGAGAAGGGAAAAACAGAGTGCAGAGGACAGTTTCTGGTGCTTGACGTGAGGCAAGGGGAAGGTTCAGCCCAGCAGAGGCTGTTACCCCTGGAGCCTTTTTCTTTGGCAGCAGCTGCTGCAAGTGGGCAAGGGAGCTGCGAGAGTGAAGAAGGGGACGGTCCATCTAGCTGAGGAAAGAAGAAGCTCCCCGAGGCGCAGTTTGTTGTGCTCAGTTTCAAGGCTGCCTGGAGGAGGGGGGGACTTGAAGAACGCCTTCTTTCTGGACGCCTCCTCCTGGCTGTGCTCCAGCTGCATGCACTCTGCAGCACGGAAGGTTTAGGAACCTGCTGCTGGCCAGCTTGTGTCCAGGAGTGCAAGGGCTGCGCCTTCCTTTCTGAAGCAGCCAGAGCATTCTCAGCTGCATGTGCTTGTGAAGCAGCTCTTGGCTGGACATTTGAAATTGGCTCCCCTGAGTACATGAGCCCGGTGCCCAGCTGCTTGGTTCTTCGCCTTCTGTGCTCTGGACAGAAGTGAAGCCCAGCCATGGCTTGGAGCTTTGCCGCTCTTCAGCGTGAACACTGCACGCAGCCACAGTGTGCTGTGCAGGGATTTTCCTTCAGCTCGACGGACAAGCATTTTCTTGCTGTTTCACCGAGTGCAAACTGTCCGTGTAGCTCTCGCTCAGCGAAATGCGTTTGGAGAGAAACACTTGCTGGAGTAGCTTTTCGCTGGGCAAGACTTTCAACACAGCACCACAATTCGGGCAAGGAGCAGCAGAAAGGAAGACCATCTTTTGGTCCTGGCACCTTCTTCTGGGCGAGACGCCTATCCGCCTCTTCGCTCCCTGCAAGGCTGTAAGCTTGGCGCTGGTACTTGCAAGTGAGAAGGCAGGTGCAGAGAGCACCGCCGTCTGCCGGCGCTGTGCAGGCTGGAAAGGAAAGAGGGCTACCACTAGGATGTGCTGCAAATACAGGTTTCCACGCGTCGAGGGTAAGCTCCGGCTAAGCTCGTTGACCTCAAACTGTTCTCTGTGCGAGACTTAGCTGAGAAGCTTTCCGTTAAGATTCAGGCTACCACGCAGACCGAATGTGCTGCTACCTAGCGCTGAGAGAGAAAGTGCAGAGGCCAGGCGTGTTTGGGCAGAGGCAGCAGCCTGGAGGCTTTCGCTGCCAGCACCGTGCTCTCTGGGCGAGAAGCAGACGACTGTTCGTCTCCAGCTAAACGAAAGCGCGACCTGCTACGAAGAGCATAAGAACGAAGGCAGAGCAGCAGGCTGCTGTGCGAATCGCCCAGGCTGCAAGAGGAAGCGTGCGTGGCACTCGCTTGTTTGCGGATTCACTTTAGCAGTCGGAAGCAGAAAGTTCAACCTGCGGCTACTTGTGCTGCTACCTATTTCTCTTCCAGTATTCCCTGGAACCAATTCTGCTAGCTTCATGCTTGGAGATGCAGAGATGACAGTGGTAGATGCGGTGGAGAAGGGAAAAACAGAGTGCAGAGGACAGTTTCTGGTGCTTGACGTGAGGCAAGGGGAAGGTTCAGCCCAGCAGAGGCTGTTACCCCTGGAGCCTTTTTCTTTGGCAGCAGCTGCTGCAAGTGGGCAAGGGAGCTGCGAGAGTGAAGAAGGGGACGGTCCATCTAGCTGAGGAAAGAAGAAGCTCCCCGAGGCGCAGTTTGTTGCGCTCAGTTTCAAGGCTGCCTGGAGGAGGGGGGGACTTGAAGAACGCCTTCTTTCTGGACGCCTCCTCCTGGCTGTGCTCCAGCTGCATGCACTCTGCAGCACGGAAGGTTTAGGAACCTGCTGCTGGCCAGCTTGTGTCCAGGAGTGCAAGGGCTGCGCCTTCCTTTCTGAAGCAGCCAGAGCATTCTCAGCTGCATGTGCTTGTGAAGCAGCTCTTGGCTGGACATTTGAAATTGGCTCCCCTGAGTACATGAGCCCGGTGCCCAGCTGCTTGGTTCTTCGCCTTCTGTGCTCTGGACAGAAGTGAAGCCCAGCCATGGCTTGGAGCTTTGCCGCTCTTCAGCGTGAACACTGCACGCAGCCACAGTGTGCTGTGCAGGGATTTTCCTTCAGCTCGACGGACAAGCATTTTCTTGCTGTTTCACCGAGTGCAAACTGTCCGTGTAGCTCTCGCTCAGCGAAATGCGTTTGGAGAGAAACACTTGCTGGAGTAGCTTTTCGCTGGGCAAGACTTTCAACACAGCACCACAATTCGGGCAAGGAGCAGCAGAAAGGAAGACCATCTTTTGGTCCTGGCACCTTCTTCTGGGCGAGACGCCTATCCGCCTCTTCGCTCCCTGCAAGGCTGTAAGCTTGGCGCTGGTACTTGCAAGGGAGAAGGCAGGTGCAGAGAGCACCGCCGTCTGCCGGCGTTGTGCAGGCTGGAAAGGAAAGAGGGCTACCACTAGGATGTGCTGCAAATACAGGTTTGCACGCGTCGAGGGTAAGCTCCGGCTAAGCTCGTTGACCTCAAACTGTTCTCTGTGCGAGACTTAGCTGAGAAGCTTTCCGTTAAGATTCAGGCTACCACGCAGACCGAATGTGCTGCTACCTAGCGCTGAGAGAGAAAGTGCAGAGGCCAGGCGTGTTTGGGCAGAGGCAGCAGCCTGGAGGCTTTCGCTGCCAGCACCGTGCTCTCTGGGCGAGAGCAGACGACTGTTCGTCTCCAGCTAAACGAAAGCGCGACCTGCTACGAAGAGCATAAGAACGAAGGCAGAGCAGCAGGCTGCTGTGCGAATCGCCCAGGCTGCAAGAGGAAGCGTGCGTGGCACTCGCTTGTTTGCGGATTCACTTTAGCAGTCGGAAGCAGAAAGTTCAACCTGCGGCTACTTGTGCTGCTACCTATTTCTCTTCCAGTATTCCCTGGAACCAATTCTGCTAGCTTCATGCTTGGCGATGCAGAGATGACAGTGGTAGATGCGGTGGAGAAGGGAAAAACAGAGTGCAGAGGACAGTTTCTGGTGCTTGACGTGAGGCAAGGGGAAGGTTCAGCCCAGCAGAGGCTGTTACCCCTGGAGCCTTTTTCTTTGGCAGCAGCTGCTGCAAGTGGGCAAGGGAGCTGCGAGAGTGAAGAAGGGGACGGTCCATCTAGCTGAGGAAAGAAGAAGCTCCCCGAGGCGCAGTTTGTTGTGCTCAGTTTCAAGGCTGCCTGGAGGAGGGGGGGACTTGAAGAACGCCTTCTTTCTGGACGCCTCCTTCTGGCTGTGCTCCAGCTGCATGCACTCTGCAGCACGGAAGGTTTAGGAACGTGCTGCTGGCCAGCTTGTGTCCAGGAGTGCAAGGGCTGCGCCTTCCTTTCTGAAGCAGCCAGAGCATTCTCCGCTGCAGCTGCTTGTGAAGCAGCTCTTGGCTGGACATTTGAAATTGGCTCCCCTGAGTACATGAGCCCGGTGCCCAGCTGCTTGGTTCTTCGCCTTCTGTGCTCTGGACAGAAGTGAAGCCCAGCCATGGCTTGGAGCTTTGCCCGCTCTTCAGCGTGAACACTGCACGCAGCCACAGTGTGCTGTGCAGGGATTTTCCTTCAGCTCGACGGACAAGCATTTTCTTGCTGTTTCACCGAGTGCAAACTGTCCGTGTAGCTCTCGCTCAGCGAAATGCGTTTGGAGAGAAACACTTGCTGGAGTAGCTTTTCGCTGGGCAAGACTTTCAACACAGCACCACAATTCGGGCAAGGAGCAGCAGAAAGGAAGACCATCTTTTGGTCCTGGCACGTTCTTCTGGGCGAGACGCCTATCCGCCTCTTCGCTCCCTGCAAGGCTGTAAGCTTGGCGCTGGTACTTGCAAGGGAGAAGGCAGGTGCAGAGAGCACCGCCGTCTGCCGGCGCTGTGCAGGCTGGAAAGGAAAGAGGGCTACCACTAGGATGTGCTGCAAATACAGGTTTGCACGCGTCGAGGGTAAGCTCCGGCTAAGCTCGTTGACCTCAAACTGTTCTCTGTGCGAGACTTAGCTGAGAAGCTTTCCGTTAAGATTCAGGCTACCACGCAGACCGAATGTGCTGCTACCTAGCGCTGAGAGAGAAAGTGCAGAGGCCAGGCGTGTTTGGGCAGAGGCAGCAGCCTGGAGGGCTTTCGCTGCCAGCACCGTGCTCTCTGGGCGAGAAGCAGACGACTGTTCGTCTCCAGCTAAACGAAAGCGCGACCTGCTACGAAGAGCATAAGAACGAAGGCAGAGCAGCAGGCTGCTGTGCGAATCGCCAGGCTGCAAGAGGAAGCGTGCGTGGCACTCGCTTGTTTGCGGATTCACTTTAGCAGTCGGAAGCAGAAAGTTCAACCTGCGGCTACTTGTGCTGCTACCTATTTCTCTTCCAGTATTCCCTGGAACCAATTCTGCTAGCTTCATGCTTGGCGATGCAGAGATGACAGTGGTAGATGCGGTGGAGAAGGGAAAAACAGAGTGCAGAGGACAGTTTCTGGTGCTTGACGTGAGGCAAAGGGGAAGGTTCAGCCCAGCAGAGGCTGTTACCCCTGGAGCCTTTTTCTTTGGCAGCAGCTGCTGCAAGTGGGCAAGGGAGCTGCGAGAGTGAAGAAGGGGACGGTCCATCTAGCTGAGGAAAGAAGAAGCTCCCCGAGGCGCAGTTTGTTGCGCTCAGTTTCAAGGCTGCCTGGAGGAGGGGGGGGACTTGAAGAACGCCTTCTTTCTGGACGCCTCCTCCTGGCTGTGCTCCAGCTGCATGCACTCTGCAGCACGGAAGGTTTAGGAACCTGCTGCTGGCCAGCTTGTGTCCAGGAGTGCAAGGGCTGCGCCTTCCTTTCTGAAGCAGCCAGAGCATTCTCAGCTGCATGTGCTTGTGAAGCAGCTCTTGGCTGGACATTTGAAATTGGCTCCCCTGAGTACATGAGCCCGGTGCCCAGCTGCTTGGTTCTTCGCCTTCTGTGCTCTGGACAGAAGTGAAGCCCAGCCATGGCTTGGAGCTTTGCCGCTCTTCAGCGTGAGCACTGCACGCAGCCACAGTGTGCTGTGCAGGGATTTTCCTTCAGCTCGACGGACAAGCATTTTCTTGCTGTTTCACCGAGTGCAAACTGTCCGTGTAGCTCTCGCTCAGCGAAATGCGTTTGGAGAGAAACACTTGCTGGAGTAGCTTTTCGCTGGGCAAGACTTTCAACACAGCACCACAATTCGGGCAAGGAGCAGCAGAAAGGAAGACCATCTTTTGGTCCTGGCACCTTCTTCTGGGCGAGACGCCTATCCGCCTCTTCGCTCCCTGCAAGGCTGTAAGCTTGGCGCTGGTACTTGCAAGTGAGAAGGCAGGTGCAGAGAGCACCGCCGTCTGCCGGCGCTGTGCAGGCTGGAAAGGAAAGAGGGCTACCACTAGGATGTGCTGCAAATACAGGTTTCCACGCGTCGAGGGTAAGCTCCGGCTAAGCTCGTTGACCTCAAACTGTTCTCTGTGCGAGACTTAGCTGAGAAGCTTTCCGTTAAGATTCAGGCTACCACGCAGACCGAATGTGCTGCTACCTAGCGCTGAGAGAGAAAGTGCAGAGGCCAGGCGTGTTTGGGCAGAGGCAGCAGCCTGGAGGCTTTCGCTGCCAGCACCGTGCTCTCTGGGCGAGAAGCAGACGACTGTTCGTCTCCAGCTAAACGAAAGCGCGACCTGCTACGAAGAGCATAAGAACGAAGGCAGAGCAGCAGGCTGCTGTGCGAATCGCCCAGGCTGCAAGAGGAAGCGTGCGTGGCACTCGCTTGTTTGCGGATTCACTTTAGCAGTCGGAAGCAGAAAGTTCAACCTGCGGCTACTTGTGCTGCTACCTATTTCTCTTCCAGTATTCCCTGGAACCAATTCTGCTAGCTTCATGCTTGGAGATGCAGAGATGACAGTGGTAGATGCGGTGGAGAAGGGAAAAACAGAGTGCAGAGGACAGTTTCTGGTGCTTGACGTGAGGCAAGGGGAAGGTTCAGCCCAGCAGAGGCTGTTACCCCCTGGAGCCTTTTTCTTTGGCAGCAGCTGCTGCAAGTGGGCAAGGGAGCTGCGAGAGTGAAGAAGGGGACGGTCCATCTAGCTGAGGAAAGAAGAAGCTCCCCGAGGCGCAGTTTGTTGCGCTCAGTTTCAAGGCTGCCTGGAGGAGGGGGGGACTTGAAGAACGCCTTCTTTCTGGACGCCTCCTCCTGGCTGTGCTCCAGCTGCATGCACTCTGCAGCACGGAAGGTTTAGGAACCTGCTGCTGGCCAGCTTGTGTCCAGGAGTGCAAGGGCTGCGCCTTCCTTTCTGAAGCAGCCAGAGCATTCTCAGCTGCATGTGCTTGTGAAGCAGCTCTTGGCTGGACATTTGAAATTGGCTCCCCTGAGTACATGAGCCCGGTGCCCAGCTGCTTGGTTCTTCGCCTTCTGTGCTCTGGACAGAAGTGAAGCCCAGCCATGGCTTGGAGCTTTGCCGCTCTTCAGCGTGAACACTGCACGCAGCCACAGTGTGCTGTGCAGGGATTTTCCTTCAGCTCGACGGACAAGCATTTTCTTGCTGTTTCACCGAGTGCAAACTGTCCGTGTAGCTCTCGCTCAGCGAAATGCGTTTGGAGAGAAACACTTGCTGGAGTAGCTTTTCGCTGGGCAAGACTTTCAACACAGCACCACAATTCGGGCAAGGAGCAGCAGAAAGGAAGACCATCTTTTGGTCCTGGCACCTTCTTCTGGGCGAGACGCCTATCCGCCTCTTCGCTCCCTGCAAGGCTGTAAGCTTGGCGCTGGTACTTGCAAGGGGAGAAGGCAGGTGCAGAGAGCACCGCCGTCTGCCGGCGTTGTGCAGGCTGGAAAGGAAAGAGGGCTACCACTAGGATGTGCTGCAAATACAGGTTTGCACGCGTCGAGGGTAAGCTCCGGCTAAGCTCGTTGACCTCAAACTGTTCTCTGTGCGAGACTTAGCTGAGAAGCTTTCCGTTAAGATTCAGGCTACCACGCAGACCGAATGTGCTGCTACCTAGCGCTGAGAGAGAAAGTGCAGAGGCCAGGCGTGTTTGGGCAGAGGCAGCAGCCTGGAGGCTTTCGCTGCCAGCACCGTGCTCTCTGGGCGAGAAGCAGACGACTGTTCGTCTCCAGCTAAACGAAAGCGCGACCTGCTACGAAGAGCATAAGAACGAAGGCAGAGCAGCAGGCTGCTGTGCGAATCGCCCAGGCTGCAAGAGGAAGCGTGCGTGGCACTCGCTTGTTTGCGGATTCACTTTAGCAGTCGGAAGCAGAAAGTTCAACCTGCGGCTACTTGTGCTGCTACCTATTTCTCTTCCAGTATTCCCTGGAACCAATTCTGCTAGCTTCATGCTTGGCGATGCAGAGATGACAGTGGTAGATGCGGTGGAGAAGGGAAAAACAGAGTGCAGAGGACAGTTTCTGGTGCTTGACGTGAGGCAAGGGGAAGGTTCAGCCCAGCAGAGCCTGTTACCCCTGGAGCCTTTTTCTTTGGCAGCAGCTGCTGCAAGTGGGCAAGGGAGCTGCGAGAGTGAAGAAGGGGACGGTCCATCTAGCTGAGGAAAGAAGAAGCTCCCGAGGCGCAGTTTGTTGTGCTCAGTTTCAAGGCTGCCTGGAGGAGGGGGGGACTTGAAGAACGCCTTCTTTCTGGACGCCTCCTCCTGGCTGTGCTCCAGCTGCATGCACTCTGCAGCACGGAAGGTTTAGGAACCTGCTGCTGGCCAGCTTGTGTCCAGGAGTGCAAGGGCTGCGCCTTCCTTTCTGAAGCAGCCAGAGCATTCTCAGCTGCATGTGCTTGTGAAGCAGCTCTTGGCTGGACATTTGAAATTGGCTCCCCTGAGTACATGAGCCCGGTGCCCAGCTGCTTGGTTCTTCGCCTTCTGTGCTCTGGACAGAAGTGAAGCCC